>NC_091359.1:22260058-22425058 GCF_038502225.1 Cherax quadricarinatus | reverse complement strand
CCTCTCTCTCTTGTCTTACTTCTGTCACCTTGTCATAAAACTCTAGTAGGTTTGTGACACAGGATTTTCCTTCCCTGAAACCGTGCTGGTTGTCAATTATACACTTGTTTCTTTCCAGGTGCCCCACCACTCTCCTCCTGATGATCTTCTCCATGACCTTGCATACTATACACGTTAGTGATACAGGTCTGTAGTTTAGTGCCTCATGTCTGTCTCCCTTTTTAAAAATTGGGACTACATTTGCCATTTTCCATACCTCAGGGAGTTGCCCAGTTTCAAATGATGTGTTGAAGATCTTTGTTAATGGCTCACACAATATCTCTGCTCCCTCTTTAAGGACCCATGGAGAGATGTTGTCTGGTCCCACCGCCTTTGAGGTGTCAAGTTCGCATAGCAGCTTCTTCACCTCCTCCTTGGTTATATGTACCTCATCCAGCACTTGCTGGTGTGCCCCCCTGTTCTGATTTCCTGGAGTCCTACTGGTTTCCACTGTAAATACCTCTTTAAATCTTGTGTTGAGCTCCTGACATACCTCTTGGTCGTTTCTTGTGAATTTCCCATCACCCTTCCTCAGTCTGATTACCTGGTCCTTGACTGTTGTTTTCCTCCTGATGTGGCTGTACAACAGCTTCAGGTCAGTCTTTACTTTTGATGCTATGTCATTTTCATATTGTCTCTGAGCCTCCCTTATCTGTGCATATTCGTTTCTGGCTCTTCGGCTGATTTCTTTATTTTCCTGAGTTCTCTGTCTTCTGTACCTTTTCCATTCTCTAGTACACCTAGTTTTTGCCTCCCTACACCTTTGGGTGAACCAAGGACTCGTTCTGTTCTTCCCATTATTTCTGTTTCCCTTGGGAACAAACCTCTCCTCTGCCTCCTTGCATTTTGTTGCTACATAGTCCATCATTTCTTGTACTGGTTTTCCTGTCAGTTCCCTCTCCCACTGAATGTCTTGAAGGAAGTTCCTCATGCCTGAGTAGTTCCCCCTTTTGTAGTTTGGTTTTTCCCAGCCTATTCCTGCTACTCTCTCCACTTGGAGCTCAACTATATAGTCGAAGCACAGAACCACATGATCACTAGCTCCCAGGGGCCTTTCATACATGATACCCTCGATGTCCGAACTACTCATGGTGAATACAAGGTCCAGCCTTGCTGGTTCATCCTCTCCTCTCTCTCTGGTAGTGTCTCTAACATGTTGATGCATGAGGTTTTCCAGTACCACATCCATCATCTTGGCTCTCCATGTTTCGGGACCCCCATGGGGCTCCAGGTTTTCCCAGTCAATCTCCTTGTGATTGAAATCACCCATAACTAGTAACTTTGCTCCCCCCATGTGTGCTCTCCTGGCCACCTCGGCTAGTGTGTCGATCATTGCTCTGTTGCTCTCATCGTATTCTTCTCTTGGCCTCCTGCAGTTCTGTGGTGGGTTGTACATTACTGCAATTATCACCTTATGTCCCTCAGACTGGATTGTTCCTACTAAGTAGTCCCTTTCGCCCGTGCCATCCATTCCTTCCATTTTCTCAAAATCCCACTGGTTTTTAATGAGCAGTGCAACTCCTCCTCCCCCTCTCCTCCCTCTGTCTTTCCTGAGGATTTGGTATCCGGATGGAAAGATTGAATCTGTTATTATTCTGGTGAGTTTTGTTTCTGTGAGTGCTATTATGTCTGGGGATGTCTCTTTGATTCTTTCGTGCCACTCCTCATACTTGTTTGTTATTCCATCTGCATTTGTATACCACACCTTCAACTTCTTTTCTAAGACTGTGGTCTGGGAGGTATATTGGGGTTGGGGAAGTGGGAGACCTGGTAAGGAACTATGGGTTGTTGCTGTGGGGGTGGAGTTTGTAATGTAGTGGGTGGGGGCATTGGATGTGGCATGGGTGTTTTGATTTAGAGTGTTTGGTTGCACTGGGGTTGACCTGGTTGGGAGGCTTCTATAGGAAGTTGTGAGGGAGGCTGTATTTGATCTTCTTCCTGAGTCTGGGATCTCCTGTCTGTCTTCTCCATCCCCTCTCTTTCCTCCTTTCGCCTTTGTACCATCTCTCTCAGTTTCTGCCTTTCTTCTTGTGTTCTGTCGCTGTCGAGATACACCTTCCTGTATGCCGGCATGTCCCTTAATCGTGCTTTCTCCTGCAGGATCCTGGTCCGAGTCGCTTCTGCCTTGAAGGTCACTTTCACTGGCCGGGATCTTTTTTTTACAAACCCCCCTATTCTCCGAAAATTTTCCAGCTGAGTCATGTCGTCTTCTCCTATTGCTTTCATGATGCTTTCAATTGCTTTTTTTTCCCTTGTTTTCTTGCTTCATATGTTTCCCCTTCAACTTCCTGGAGCCCATACACAAAGACTGACCTCACCCTTTCATTCTCCCACTGCGTATCCCTGTGTATCCCCTCATTTAATTTGGTTTCCTGCACTGCAGCTTTCCTTTCTTCAGTTTCACTGGCTAATGTACTTGGGCTCAGTGGCCTGTCATTTTCCCTTCTCGGCTTTCCTTGGGCTCTGTTGTTGTCTGTTAGTGCCTCAACATAAAGCTTAGCTCTTTCATTTGCTACAGTCTCCTCTGATAGAGCTTCCCCATGCAGTTGTGCCCCTTCTTTCCCTACAGTCCCCTTATTTGTGGCTGAGGTAGCAGTCTCTGTTGTCAATCCCAAAATGTTCTTTAGTTCTTTAGGCTGTTTCAGATTTTTCAGTTCCTCTTCTAAACTCTGTATCCTAGCCTCTGCTGCTTTGACATGCACCTCCCACTTCCTGCTTTCCATATCTATCCTCTCTTCCATTCTCATGCTAAGTTCTTCTAGTTTCTTTTCCCATTCATGATCTCTTTTTATGAGCTCTGCTGCCCAATCTTCCTTTGCAGTTTCCTCCTCCTGTCCCTTGGTTTTTCTTGTTGCTCTCTGACAACCCATTTTTGTTTTATCCTGATTGCCTCAGAGTGGGAAACCTATTAGTTCTGTATGTTAGGTTAGTAGTGTGTATGTCAGAGTGTGGGGGGGAGGTAGTGGAGGAACTGTGGCTATGTGGGAGAGGAGTGGGGAGGGGTAGGAAGGGGGAGTGAATGGGGGAGGGGAGGGTGAACGAGGGAGGGGAGGGATCAAGGGAAGAAGTGAGATGTCGGTGGTGAGGGGGGGGGAGTGTATTTCTGAGTCTGGATATGTGTGTGTGTGTGTGTGTGTGTGTGTGTGTGTAATTTTGTGTGGAATTATGTGTGGGTTTATTATGTACTGAAAGGTAGGTGGCTTGTGCGTTGTAATGTAGTCTCAGTGATCCTTTGCTGCCCACAACTTCTTGTGACCTGACCCCCAACCTCCTGGGGCTTGACCGGCACGTACTTACAGTGTGTGTGTGTGTGTGTGTGTGTGTGTATGTGTATGTGTGCATGTGTGTGTGCGTGTGTGTGTGTGTGTGTGTGTGTGTGTGTATGTGTGTGTGTATGTGTGCATGTGTGTGTGTGTGTGTGTATGTGTGTGTATGTGTGTGTGTGTGTATGTGTGTGTATGTGTGTGTGTATGTGTGTGTGTGTATGTGTGTATGGGGGAGGTATGCGGGGAGATACTGTTAATACATACCAGTAATTCTGAGTTATAAAAAGCGATAATTGCTACTAGGGTCTAAAGCTTCATTAAGTGTCTGCCCTTGTGTGTGTGTGTTAGGGAGGTATAGTTAGGGGGGGTAGATCCGTTATACCCCTCTGTTTTGTCTTTCCTAGAAATGCTACACTCTTCGCTTATTGTCCTTTCTGGATTTAAGTATCAATTATTGCTGTTTTTATCCTATTCCTTGTTTACGTTTAGAGAGGACTTCCTAGCTTCCTAAGTGTTCTTACTACTAATAACTACTGTAATAGCTTGCAGGAGTGAGTGACCAGTATCTAACAGCGATGCAAGGCCAAGCCAAGCCAAGCCTGCGACATGCAAACCACAATATAGGTGATACTTGCGCTGGCAACGGTCGTGCCAAGTTGCCAGATGCTGATGATGTAGTCGTCGTACATAGCCTAAATCCCTATTTTGGAGATCCTTCATCCGTGATGATTATAACCACATGTGCTCATACATCCCTCATTCCTCACGCAATTTCACTTTTCACTTATGATAGTATACACTTCACATTATATACACTTCACTTTATATGTATAATGGCACACATCTTGTCGTGACGTCACTGTTTCAGGCCTACCGCTGCCTAGTAGACCAAAACGTTTGGATAATTTTGGATAATGGATAATTTCAGGCTTTCTCACGACTTTTTCTAACTAATAACTTTAGTTATCACTCATATTATTGCTCACTGACGATGTCACTACCACTGATTACTGTTAGCAGTCACTGCACCCTTAAAAACACTAGGATTCTCGGAGCCTTGTGTGCCCACGTCTGCACCCACGGACCCACGCAGTATGTGTGTGTGTGTGGGGGGGGGCATGGTGTGTGTGTGGTGTGTGTGTGTGTGTGTGTGTGTGTGTGTGTGTGTGTGTGTGTGTGTGTGTGTGTGTGTGTACTCGCCTAGTTGTGGCTGCAGGGGTCCATTCATAGCCCCTGGTCCTGCCACTTCACTGGTCGCTACTAGATTCACCCTCTCTCTCCCTGCTCCATGACTCGCCTAGTTGTGGCTGCAGGGGTCCATTCATAGCCCCTGGTCCTGCCACTTCACTGGTCGCTACTAGATTCACCCTCTCTCTCCCTGCTCCATGAGCTTTATCATACCTTTTAAAGCTATGTATGGATCCTGCCTCCACTACATCACTTCCCAGACTATTCTACTTCCTGACTACTCTGTGACTGAAAAAATACTTCCTAAAATCCTTATGATTCATCTGAGTCTTCAACTTCCAACTGTGACCCCTTGTTGCTGTGTCGCATCTCTGGAACATCCTGTCTCTGTCAATTCCTCTCAGTATTGTATATGTCCTAATCATATCGCCACTATCTCTCCTGTCGTCAGGTCGATTTCCCTTAACCTCTCCTCGTAGGATATGCCCCTTAGCTCCGGGACTAGTCTTGGTCAGTAAGACACATAGGCAACAGTTAGGCATCTTTAATCCGAAACGTTTCGCCTACACAGTAGGCTTCTTCAGTCGAGTACAGAAAGTAGGCAGGAGCAGTAGAGATGTGAAGACGATGTAATCAGTCCTTCACCCTTGAAGTCGGAGATTTGAGGTTTTTAGTCCCTCAGCCTGGAGAAGGGTTCTGTTCCATAGTCTGAAACAATCTCAAGGAACAAGCGACAGTGTGGAGACTTATGTACTTTCGGAAGGAGACGTGCAGGGTGGTAGTAGAGAGAATGTAGTCACTGGTTGGTAAATCTGTCAGACACTGCAACACAAGGGCGTCTTGATACAGAAGAGAAAATATTTTGGACAACTTTTTCAAGTGAGAATTGTTGGATCTGAGAGGGACGTGACCTCTCAGTTACTACATTCTCTCTAGTACCATACCTGCACGTCTCCTTCCGACAGTATATAAGTCTCCACACTGTCTCTTGTTCCTTCAGATTGTTTCAGACTATGGAACAGAACTCTTCTCCAGGCTGAGGGACTAAAAACCTCAAATCTACGACTTCAAGAGTGATGGACTGATTACATCGTCTTCACATCTCTACTGCTCCTGCCTACTTTCTGTACTCGACTGAAGAAGCCTACTGTGTAGGCGAAACGTTACAGATTAAAGATGCCTTTGTGTCTTACTAACTTGTCGGTATTATATACCATTTTGGGACTAATCTTGTTGAAAACCTTTGCACTTTCTCTAATTTCCTTACGTGCTTGGCTAGGTGTGGGTTCCAAACTGGTGATGCATACTCAAATATAGGCCTGGCATACACGGAGTACTGGGCCCTAAACTATTCCTTATTGAAATGTCGGAATGCTATTCTTAGGTTTGCTAGGCGTCCATATGCTGCAGCAGTTATTTGGTTGTTGTGCCCCTCATGAGATGTACCTGGTGTTATACTCACCCTAAGATCCTTTTCCTCGAGTGAGGTTTGTAGTCTCTGGTCCTCTAGACTGTACTGCATCTGCGGTCTTCTTTTGCTTTCCATAAACTTCATGACTTTGCACTTAGTGGGGTTCAACTCAAGGAGCCAGTTTCTGGACCAGGTCTACAGCCTGTCCAGATAACTTTGTAGTTCTTCCTGGTCCTCGTCCGATTGAATTCTTCTCATAAACTTCACATCATCTGCAAACAGGGACACTTCTGAGTCCATTCCTTCATGTCGTTCACATATACCAGAAACAGCACCAGTCCTATGAATAACCCCTGTGGAACCCCGCTCGTCACAGGCGCCCACTCTGACCCCTCGTCACGTACCATGACTCACTGCAGTGCCTTCCCTGTTATCCCTGCTTGGTCCTCAAGCTTATGTACTAATCTCTTGTGTGGAACTGTGCCAAAAGCCTTCTTACAGTCCAAGAAAACACAATCTACCCACCCCTCTCTCTCTGGCCTTACTGCCGTCACCTTCTCATAGAACTCCAGTAGGTTTGTGACACAGGATTTCCCATCCCTGAAACCGTGCTCGTTGTCGTTGACAAGTTCATTCCTTTCTAGGTGCTCCACCATTCTTCTCCTGATGCACCAGTAAGGCCAAGGCTTACTAATACACAAATGACAAAGAACGAAAGGGCACAATACCGTGACTGGAACAATAAACAAATAACCCTCACAGTAGGAGAACCAAAGTTACGACGACGTTTTGGTCCGACTTTGACCATTTACAAAGTCACAAGTCGTCGTAAGTTTTTATATATGGGTTATTTGTGTAAAAACCTAATAACTAGATCTCAAAAAGAGTTAAAATGATTGTTAATGAGATAATCATAGTTCTCGTTAACTGTGAAGGACGGCCAAGGTCTCTAGGCCTTACACTTGAATACTATTCTTGGCTTACAGATATGTTATCAGGAGAGGCTATCTGTCTCAACACGCACAGCAGTAGGCCTACACGCACAATACTCTCATTTCGAGAACATGCCTATTGTCAAAAATAGGCCTATACTATATTCTGGAGACACACAAGGCGAAAAGTCTGTCGAGTGGGCAACCCGCCACAGATTACAAACCTGGCGACACTTCACCCTTGACCTCAGGTCTGGGATACCAGGATGACAGTATCCATGGCACTTGACAGTGTTGACCCTTGACCTCGGGTCTGGGATACCGGAATGACAGTATCCATGCCATTGACAGTGTTGATCCCTGACCTTGGGTCTGGGATACCAGGATGACAGTATCTATGGTACTTGACAGTGTTGACCCCCGACCTTAGGTCTGGGATACTATTATGACAGTATCCATGGTACTTGACAGTGTTGAAGTACACTGACAGAAACTCTGCCTGTAACACTCATTACACTGACAAGAACTCTGCATGTAACACTACACTGACAGGAACTCTGCATGTAACTCTACACTGACAAGAACTCTGCATGTAACACTCACTACACTGACAGGAACTCTGCATGTAACTCTACACTGACAAGAACTCTGCATGTAACACTCACTACACTGACAGGAACTCTGCATGTAACACTACACTGATAAGAACTCTACATGCAGCACTCACTACACTGACAGGAACTCTGCATGTAACACTACACTGACAAGAACTCTACATGCAACACTCACTACACTGACAGGAACTCTGCATGTAACACCCAGTACATTGACACAAGAATAGCTAATGATACACTATTATTATGTCGTTCTTGTTACTGAAAGTGGCTGGCTGATGTGAGTATATTCATCGTGGTTTTAGAAATGTCCACTTACTAAGTTACTTGCACTATCACTAAGTTACTTGCACTGTCACTAAGTTACTTGCAGTGTCGCTAAGTTACTTGCACTGTCACTAAGTTACTTGCAGTGTCGCTAAGTTACTTGCACTGTCACTAATTTACTGGCACTGTCACGAAGTTACTTGCACTGTCACGAAGTTACTAACACTGTCACTAAGTTACTAACACTGTCACTAAGTTACTAACACTGTCACTAAGTTACTTGCACTGTCACTAAGTTACTTGCACTGTCACTTCAGAGGCACCATTCTACATTCATGTAAAAATCATCAAGATTGCTATTGTCATTAATGAATCCTTTAAAAATTGGAAATGATCATGCTTTTCAATTCATTATGGGGCAATAAAAATCGGTTTTGCAATTTCTCTGACCACTTCAACCTATCTAGGTCATTCTGTAGCTTTTGTCACTTCCATGATTTCTCAGCCTCTTCCTGGTTCTGTCGTTACATTTCTCTTTTTTGACCCACCAAAGCTCAGTGTTCTTGAGCATAGTCTTCTCTTATGGTCAAAATCACTAACACAACACCACCTTCCATCGTGCTCCATCGTCACTAACACACACCATTATCCATCCTGTAGCGTCATCATTCAGTTCGTCACTAGCACGCCACCATTTTCCATCTTGCAGTCTTATCTTTAAAGCAGTTTGAGACGATGGACGACTTGATCACTTATTCAGAAGTCACTTTCACTCCCTTTAATACACTTGAATCCATAGTAACTTTCACAAATGCTGATAATCTTCAGCGCAGTTCATTTGTTTCTTCTCAGCCTCCAACTCTTAAGTCTATTAAATTTATTGAGGGTGTCGAACCAGGTAAGAACCAAAAATAATGGATTTAAGTTAGATAAACTTAGATTTAGAAAGGACATAGGTAAGTACTGGTTTCTGAACAGAGTTTTGGATGCGTGGAACAATCTTCCGAGTAGGGCGATCGAGGCTAGGACCTTAAAGACCATTAAAGACACAGCCTCATCAATACGGCCATTTGATACTGGAGTTCCGCAGGGAAGTGTCCTTGAACCCCTGCTCTTCCTCATTTACATCAATGATCTTCCAAACATATCCCAACACCTGAAACCCATTCTTTCTGCTGACGACACGACTTATGTCATCTCCCACCCTAATCTTGCCACCCTCAACACCATTGTTAACGAGGAGCTGATCAAAATATCGACTTGGATGACAGCCAGTAAACTTACACTTAACACTGGCAAAACCTACTATATTATGTTTGGTAGCAGAGCAGGTGTTTCTCAACTTAACATTAAGATCGACAACACTCTAATTGCCAGACATAATGAGGGCAAATTCCTTGGCCTATACCTCAACAACTGCCTAAATTTCAGCACCCATATCCAACACATAACAAAAAAAGTATCCAAAACGGTGGGGATCCTCTCCAAGATACGATACTACATACCGCAAACTGCCCTTCTCTCACTATACCATTCACTTATATATCCATACCTCACCTATGCTATCTGTGCTTGGGGTTCAACTGCAGCAACACACCTAAAGCCAATAATAACCCAACAAAAAGCTGCAGTAAGAATAATCACTAAATTCCATCCCTGGCAACACACCCCCCCACTCTTCATAGATCTAAACTTACTCCCTGTTCAGAACATCCACACTTGCTACTGTGCAATCCATATCTAAAGGACCTTAAATTCCAATATTAACCTTGACCTAAAACGCTTTCTTGATAGTTGTGACAGGACCCACAGGCATAACACCAGACACAAACATCTCTATGACATTCCCCGTGTTCAACTAAACCTTTACAAAAATTCAATGTATTTCAAAGGACCTAAAATCTGGAACACCCTACCTGAAAACTCTAGAACTGCAGACACATTCATCACTTTCAAAACTACAGTTAGAAAACATCTATTCTCCCTGATCCACCCCAACAACTAACTACATGATAACCACCTGGTGGTTCACAATTACACTCACTCGCCCACTGACTATAAACCCAGAAATACTAATCTTAATCTTAAAATAATAAATCCTAACTAGTCATAAGTTTGCCTATGATACTCCAATATAGACACTTTGTATTGTGCCAAAACAAAAGCATTCACATTGCTAAACTCAAAATTATGATGTAGTCACTTAGCCTTAATACTATAATTTGTAAGGACTTAATGTTAAGAATTAATCTATGTGAAGGCTTACTCAGCCCTGTAACAACTTCAGACAGTATTACCAAGGCTGGCTCCTCCTCAGGAAAATTAATGAATAGAAAAAGAAATAATAATTCACAAAGATAAACACTTTATTATTTATTAAAGCAAACATAGAACAATAAAACATGAAAGGTATATCCTATTTGAAAGAAAAATGAAAAATGAAATGAATAAAATAACATTTGAACTCAACGCTAATATATATAGGGATGTCTGGTGTTGGTGACACTGAGTGTTGTTGAAATCGTAGCAGTTGCTGATGATGGGGAGGTGGGGGGTCGCAGGTGTTGGTTACAACCCACCGGTTCGTTCTTCACAGTATAGCTGTGAGTATTCTATCCCGATGACAGGAAAGCAGGTTCTTTACCGCTGCAATGATGAGGGGTTACGTCCTGTAATTTCATACAGGTGCACAGGTAATTAAATCCAAAAAGGGGAAGTCTCAGGACGTTAGTCCATCTCCATCAATTCTACTCGTTGATTGGCAGGTGACCCTCTCTGTCATCCAAGCTGGAAAGATAGACAGGTTACCCACTGCTTAAGAAATCACTCTTCATGATAAGTACATTACCTAAAAGATGTGGTGATTATTACAACAGTCAACTTAGAGCAAGACTGAAAGGACTAAGTTTATTATTGGTCAAAAGTGAAGCTTTCAACCAATAAATCCACTAGAATACAAGGCAGGACTGTACTTACAGTAGTGCTGGGAGCTGTGAGTCTAGTGATTACTGTTTGGACCGGAGCCCCACACGTCACCTTTCTGGGGGGGGGAAGAAGGAGGGGAAGAGATAACGGGAGCTAGACTGACCCTACCTTAACAAGCAGCCGGCAATCAAACTATCACTTTCGGGGTGGGGGAAAAAAGGCGGGAATAGCGGGAGCTTGACTTACCCTACCTTAACAAGTAGCCGGCAATGAAACTATTGTTACTATATACTCCCTCGCTACTCCTATCTATTGAACTTTTCCCTCACAATCTAAGTCTGCTCGAAATGCCTAGCCATGCTAGGTGTCCTAGTGGCCCCCTCTGTAATTAGTATTTTATAACATGTAAACCACAAAATACCCAAAACCTGTAAACCCCACATTGTAACCATTATAGAGAATAAACTTGAATTGAATTGGCCAAATATACGACTAGGAGGGGCTGGGTTTGATTGGTGTCGTTGCCTATGGGAGTAAATTATTGGATGGCTTTGGGTAGGGGTGGTTTTGATAAGAACCTGCCTTGTATGAGTCAGTAGGCCTTCTACAGTGTTCCTCCATTTTTATGTTCTTAAGGAAGGCAGAAGCACTGCCATCGCTGGTGAAGGGAAGAGGGTAGTGGTTGCACTGCCATGGCGGTCCTAGTTGCTGGTAAGAGGCCTAACTAATAAGTGCCTCCACCTTGCCCTTCGTATAAGGGTCATAAGCCCCAACTTAAGGGCAGTCTTTGTGCTGGATGGATGGGTGTCTGGGTATGGCTCTTTGTGCCGAAATGGAAAAAGTTTTGAATCATGGGTCTCTAAATTTCAGAGTGCCACCACTCCATCACCTCCTTTGTAGGTGTGTTCCTCTGTTACTATGTTCAATATATCATAAGTCGTGATGAATGTCTGCTTTTCTCTCAAAATTTCCCTCAAGGGTGTTAGGTAAAAGGAAACATGTGCAACTAATGCTATATTTTATTGTGGCAACGTTTCGCTCTCCAGGACATTTGTCAAACCGTTAAAAACAAAACATTAGTTGTATATGTGTACTTTTACCTAACATTGTCGATAATTCTACCAACATTTCTACTGAAGGTTGTAGTACTGGGTCTTGTGGTGATCTAATACAATGCTTCTGTAACTACTTGATATAAATGATTCTATATAAATAACTAAACAAATCAGATAGGCTGAACATCAAAATGGTTTACAATACCGACAGGTTGGTCAGACACATAGGCAACAGTTAGGCCTACTGTGTAGGCGAAACGTTTCGGAATAAAGATACTTAACTGTTGCCTGTGTTTCACCGAAGCAGATAGTCTATGAACGTCCTCACAGCCTTGATGAACGAGGTGATGTTTGGAGTCTGTAATTATCCCAATTACAAGTTTATTATTATAAAAATTAAAGCGTTGATTGTTCTTAATCTTTACATACTGTATTTGATATTAAATTAACGATTGTTATAACTTACAATCATAAGCTCGTTAAGTGTAAAAAAAAAAATCCATGCCTCGAGTGGGGTTAGAACCCTCGATTAGTGTCATAAAACTCCAGACCGACGCGCTAGTCACTGGGCCAGCTGGTTAAAACAAGATTCGTCTAACTAGGTATATTTATACACCATAGGACGGTTACCATAGGCACCACTGTGACCACAAATGCAAGTTTTTACGGACGAATCTCCCGCCAGCGTGGCCGTGACGAACTCTAGCTCTACGGGACTTAAGCTAGAGTTCGTCACGGCCACGCTGGCGGGAGATTCGTCGGTAAAAACTTGCATTTGTGGTCACAGTGGTGCCTATGCTAACCTTCTTATGGTATATAAATATACCTAGTTGGATGAATCTTATTGTAGCCAGCTGGTCCAGTGGCTAACGCGTCGGTCTGGAGTTTTATGAATCTCTAATCGTGAGTTCTAACCCCATCCGTGGTATGGTTTGTTTGTAATCGTGTCAGTATGATTTCGTGAGGCTTGTTAAGTCTAGATGGAGTGAATGATGGTGAAAGTTTTTCTTTTTCGGGCCACCCTGCCTTGGTGGGAATCGGCCAGTGTGATAATAAAAAAATGTTAAGTCTAGAGTCTTTTTTTTTTTTTTTTTTTTTTTTTTTTTTTTTTTTTTTTTTTTTTTTTTTTTTTTTTTTTTTTTTGTTTTTTTTTTTTTTTTTTTTTTTTTGGCTAAAAGTGAATTTGAGTCACCAGGTCTTTGCTCCCGGTGCCGAAGTTTCTTGTATACTTCATTGTTCCATAAATCAGGGTATGTGTGTCATGTCTTCCTGAGACTTAATGAGGTTCAGTAAAGATAGAATCCGAAAAATTGATGGAAAGTCTCGAAGTAATAAATTTTGACTCATCTGTGAAGAATGTGAATGGAGTTGATTACACTATTATGGATGCTACAAGATACCGAAAAGTTAAGATACATATGCAACACTTGGGTATCTTTACTGTCAAAACTTTTTGCCTACTGTAGGATTCTTTAGTCGAATACAGTGAAATACAACACTGCAGACATTACCAGATTTTACCGAAGAAGTCTGTTGTGCAGGTGAAATCTTGTGTCAGTCAAGACACCCAAGTATTGTACATGTCTTATTCATCAACTTTTTCGATATTCTGTACCATCAGTATGATACTTGTCAGACACAGCAACACCTCGGTATCTTGGTACAGGGAAAGTCGTCGGTACTCGTTTGCTAAATGGCTGCTTACTATGACCTCTTTTCACTAATGGGCCACGTCCACCTATGACATCAACTACAACTGCTTCACTTCACTTCTGCTCAAATATATAAGGTCTGGCCGCATGCCTATTCAGTAGACTTGAGGGACTGACCACCTACCGGGGGGTTGGTGAGGTCAGACCGATCACGTTAAAATTACAAGAACTGTCTCCAGTGTTGTATTCGACTGAAGAAGCCTGTTGCGCAGGCGAAACGTTCCAGTAATAAATATGTTCAAGTATTGTTCATGTTTCATTCATCACTCACTCATCTGAATGATTTTACAAAACTTACATTAATTCTGGATCTCATTTAAACTTTATGTTATTAAACTTCGTGTTCGCTATCAGGTTTATAGTTATGTCAATAATAATAAGAATTATACACATATGCAACATCTGGGTATCTTTATTGTAGACGTCTACAAAGATACCCAGATATTGTACATGTGTATAACTCTTCATGTTCTCGGTACTGTTTACCATTCTTGTACAGCTGTATCAATACCCACAGTAGCCAACGTCGGCAGAAAGGTCCCCAGAGGTATTTTGCACAGCCATCTCAGGGGAACACAGAATATTGTTTCTATAAGCTTGGACACTACTCAAGTGTCATGTCTGGCCTTAAAAAGGTGCGTAATCACTTTGGTATCAGAGCGTTTGAGTAGATAAGCTAAACTAGTATTCTATAACCACTGTCACAGCAACCCTAGGACATGGAAATATGTTCTGAAAGACGCTAGGGTCAGACAGCTCTCATCTCCAGTTTTGTTATTATAAATTGTTCCAGTCCTGATGTGCCTTGAATTCTTTGGATAAATGTTATTTTCATTCTCATATACAAATCATTTACAGCATTTTCTGTGAGTACCGTTCAGAGCTTTATTCACTCAGTTTTGTGGTGTGTCAGTCTTGTGGTGGGTCGACTCATCCTGTGTGTCAGTCTTGTGGTGGGCCGTGTCATCCTGTGTGAATCTTGTGGTGGGTCGTCTTATCCTGTGTCAGTCTTGTGATGGGTCGTCTCATCCTGTGTCAGTCTTCTTGTGGGTCGTCTCATCCTGTGTGTCAGTCTTGTACTGGGTCGTCTCATTCTGTGTCAGTCGTGTGGTGGGTCGTCTCATTCTGTGTCAGTCGTGTAGTGGGTCGTCTCATTCTGTGTCAGTCGTGTGGTGGGTCGTCTCATTCTGAATCAGTATTGTGATGGGTCGTTTCATCCTGTGTCAGTCTTGTGGTGGGTCGTCTCATCCTTTCAGTCTTGTGGTGGGTCGTCTCATCCTTTCAGTCTTGTGGTGGGTCGTCTCATCCTGTGTTAGTCTTGTGGTGGGTCGTCTCATTCTGAATCAGTATTGTGGTGGGTCGTCTCATCCTGTGTGTCAATCTTGTTGTGGGTCGTTTCATCCAGTGTGTCAGTCTTATGGTGGGTCGTCTCATCCTGTGTGTCAGTCTTGTGGTGGGTCGTGTCATCCTTTGTCAGTCTTGTGGTGGGTCGTCTCATTCTGTGTCAGTCTTGTGGTAGGTCGTCTCATTCTGTGTGTCAGTCTTGTGATGGGTCGTTTCATCCTGTGTCAGTCTTGTGGTGGGTCGTCTCATCCTTTCAGTCTTGTGGTGGGTCGTCTCATCCTGTGTTAGTCTTGTGGTGGGTCGTCTCATTCTGAATCAGTCTTGTGGTGGGTCGTGTCATCCTGTGTCAGTCTTATGATGGATCGACTCATCCTGTGTCATCTTGTGGTGGGTCGTCTCATCCTATGTCAGTCTTGTGATTGATCGACTCATCCTGTGTCATCTTGTGGTGGGTCGTCTCATCTTGTGTCAGTCTTGTTGTGGGTCGTCTCATCCTGTGTCAGTCTTGTGTTGGGTCGACTCATCCTGTGTCAGTCTTGTGTTGGGTCGACTCATCCTGTGTCAGTCTTGTGTTGGGTCGACTCATCCTGTGTCAGTCTTGTGTTGGGTCGACTCATCCTGTGTCAGTCTTGTTGTGGGTCGTCTCATCCTGTGTCAGTCTTGTGTTGGGTCGTCTCATCCTGTGCCAGTCTTGTGTTGGGTCGTCTCATCCTTCGCCCCATACAAGATCATTGTAATGCTTATTTGATAACTAAGCATGTTTAGTTATCAAATACGTGTTACACTACGTATTAAGCTTTCACCTTAATATTATAAATTACTCTAGTGTTCCGTCCAGCTAACAACTCCAGCTGGGAATCCAACAAAAGACTTTACCGATATTATGTAATACATAGGGATTACTGTAGTAAAGGAATTTGTGTAACTGGTCCCCATTCTGATTTCTCCCCATTTAGATACAATGATCAAATAACCCACATGTAGAAAAATGAAACTTATAACGACTTTTCGGTCCTACTTGGGCTATTGGATAGTTAATGTTCTAAGTCAGACCAAAACGTCACCATAAGTTTTATTCTCCGATGTTTGGGTTGTGTGTATTGTTCCAGTTACGGTGTTGTAACTTTTTGCTCTTTAAGCACAATATTGTCTATCTGCCAGCCATGATTCTGGCCAGGACATCTCATACTATACTAAATGATGTTATTTCAACATCTCTAATTTAGATCTCTATCAAACACGTTACTGAAGTCCATATACACAAAATCGTATTTTTTTTATTTTGGTCCACCGTATCAAATACCTTTGTGAAAAACCTTAGCAAATTCGTAAAAGAAGTGCCCCTCTGTAAGTGTTAAAAACTGAACGATCCAATTACAGTATATCCTTCAAGGCGGTTTCAGACTAAAGCCACAGTCTTTTGATGCTGTTAACGTTCTCATAATAGGGGTTAATTGTGGAGTTTTGCATACAGACAAACGAGTCATATAATAAGTGAACTGTATGGGACTTAGCTTGATGACGTTTCCACATTCCGCAGCCGCGGCCACAATGTTCTTAGAGCCGTCGTTGTAACAACACTTAGGCTGTAATGGGAAAGGTATGATGAGTACAGTTATCCCTATGGGGTGTTGTGTCAACAGATCTCAGAAACTGATTGCTGACGATACGTATTGGTGTGGGCTCGATGGCCCTCGGATCAATGGGTAATGGTACATCAAATAAAACATGAAATGGATATCCGCTGCGCAGCCGACCTACCCCTATCATGTATATCAGACGCACCTGGGTATTTGTAGCTGACCGGTAGTTGCAATCGGTTATCTGCTGTCTTGATTGAAGCAGATGTGTTCTTTGAAGAATGTTGCAATACACTCCGTCAGGATCACAACACTCATTGTTAAACACTGTTCGTCAAGTATTGTTTATTATTCACAGTCATATCACTAATGAACCTGTTGTCACTTTTCTGTAAGTGTTCTGCTGTGTCCTTTGAGATTCTTTTATGCACAAAAACGTGCGATCACTATAGTCTTTGTTGTTACAGTGTGAAACATGAGTTGCCTCGAAGTCTAAAAGGAATCTACCCCGCAGTGCCCCCTCGCTGGCCTGACTTGCCCTCGGTGTCTCTCCACATAAAGGAATCGCTGATACAAGCAGATTTGCCTTCCTTGCCAAACTGTAACAATTTGCAACCCAAATGCTTGATTTCTTGATATGTCTCAATCACTTAGAGTTCATTATGTCCCACATGTGAATAAAGTGAGGTAGAAGTTTTCCTGCACCTTTCCTGTTGTGGTACAGAGATTATTTACACTCGTTAACTCAAACTTGTTGCAACACTGGTCTCTTGCAAAGAAGTCACATGACCTATGACAGGTACACGCTTGTTAAACATCTGCTTGTAATTACTTGATGTGGAAGTAAACAAGATGTTTGCCCCTTCTGAGAGGGCTGGGCCCCTCCCCTCAGGGCTGAAAACAGCTGAAGGGGGCTGATGCCCCCCTCCTGGAGAAAATTTCTCCACATTAATAATAAAAATAATAATAATTTTTTTCTACGGTATTCAAGTAATGTAGTTTACATGGATATAAGTCACTCTGTCTGACTTTTTTAGGTTAACCTAGGTTCTTTACACATATGCTGCTATGTATGATTATCTATGTAACTGTATTTGTGTTAACCTGAATAAACTTACTTAGGCACAAAAGAAAGCCACTAGATGATAGGCTGATAGGAAACTTCCCACACTGGAGTCATCGTCCGTCTGAAGTGACTCCGTGTCCTCGTCCTCGCACAACCAGGTCTTGAAGTGCAAGGAACTTTATGCAGTGATGAATCTCGTCAAGATATCACGCCACTTTTGCTTTTCCTTCTTAGTCTGATAGGTCCTCAGCTTCAAAATAGAAACCAGTTTCCTTTAAATCTTCCTTTAAATTAGCTTAAATTATCAGATTGGACTGCTTTGTGTTAACTGATTCACGATTATTAGCTAAATGCTGTGATATGAAGTCACAGGAAGTAGATGAATTAGTAGTTGTTTATTTAGTGGACGTCTCGAAGATTGTTAACCCATATGAAAAAATAGGACACCTTTAGTGTAGTCCACACGAGCACCACCACCATCACTTAACAGAACATTGCTCCCAAAGCCCGCCAGGTATCAAGCTTATCAGTGTAGTGACTTCAACTGTTGTTGTACTTTGGTACAGGAGGCGTTACAAGGTACCATTATTACAAATATAATGTGCGTACATATGTTCCTGTGTATGGTATACCTGGAGAATACCTGGAGAAGGTGTCGAGAATCAACGCCCCCGCGGCCCCGTCTGTGGTGGTGATGTAATTCGACAAGGCCCTAATAAGCCCCTCAGCCCCTAAAACCCCCAAATACAAATGGCAATAATGATAATACTGATTGAAAACACGTCTATAGAAATTCTGTCTCCCCCTCTGGAATATTGTGAAGCTGAAGCATATGAGAATAGATTCCACTGACAAGTTCACGAAATTAAGATTAAATCCAAGACTGTCAGGTGCACTGATCCCTGTAAGTAAAATGTGTCCTAATAATTATCCAGAAATATTCTCGGATTGTGGTTCCCCACGAATATAAATTCAGAGGGACATTGGCCAAGCCATCTCTTTCAGTCGTAGTTTTACGTAAAAGCGATGTAAGTAATCTGTCTACCAATCCACTGTAGATGAGTCTACGAATAAAGAGGCGAGTCGTTTAACAGAGGAGGGGAGAAAAATGTGGGAGGTGCAGAAATGAAAATGTAGCAGAGTTCAGGAGTCCCAAAACTGTGATAAGTGTATGAAGCATGGATTTTGAACGTTGCAGCGAGGAGGTTACCTGGAGGTTATTCCGGGGATCAACGCCCCCGCGGCCCGGTCCATGACCAGGCCTCCCGATGGATCAGGGCCTGATCAACTAGGCTGTTACTGCTGGCCGCACGCAGTCCAACGTACGAGCCACAGCCCGGCTGATCCGGCACTGACTTTAGGTATCTGTCCAGCTCTCTCTTGAAGGCAGCCAGGGGTTTATTGGCAATCCCCTTAATGCTTGATGGGAGGCTGTTGAACAGTTTTGGGCCCCGGAGACGAAGATATTTTTAGTTTAATTTAGGGTACTTGCTTAAAATATCTTGGATATTATTTTGATTAATAAGATATCTTGACATATCGCATAGGTTATTATGTTGTCTATATATTCTTCAAACACAGTGTTCAAAAGAGTGACCATAAATCTAAACAAATACCTTTCATTTAGCTTGGTGACAGTTTGTGTATCTGCCAAACTGCCAGACGTACTTGTAGCCAAACCTAAGCTTGACCACTACACTATTACATTGCAAGTTGCTCAGTATATATGCTTATCTACGTTCATGTTATCATAGTTACAGAACTACTCAGGCTTTCAACTGTGTCCCTAAGATATTCAAGATTCATTATTTGCTTCTCTCCTGATGTTATTTGCAGTGCTTGAGACAATTATACCTTAGTTATATTAAACCATCTCCTTGAAGGCTAATTTATCATTATTGTGCAGGAGGAGGAGAAAGAGAAGGATTAGGCTAGGTAAGGTTTGTCTGGAAGGGGTACAAGTGTTCCCTGACGAGGGTCTTAGTCATGTGATGACCCGCAGCTGAAGCTTTTGGTCATCTGACCAAGGCCTTCCTCTGGCTTACCCGTACACCCTTTAAAAATTATAGAATTAAATACATATATTATTATTATGAGACCTGCTCGTGTCCTCTATTATATTTCCTATAAATATCAGTAACAAAACTGGGGAGCTTGTCGCTTAGTTTATAGTGTAGTGTACGTAATATAATGTAGTGTACGTATATTTTATGTAGTACAGTGTAGTGTACTTATAGTATAGTGTGGTGTTGTGTTCCATGACAGTGAATAATGGTGACTGACCTGAGAGTCTATTGTAAATCCTTTCCTTCTCCCTTATCAAAATTGGATAAATAACAAAAAGGCACAATACCGTGACTGGAACGATACTTTGTCAATGGTCCAAGTCGGACCGAAACGTCGTCGTAAGCTTCTGTCTTTTATGTGCGGGTTATTTGTGTATCAAAATTGGATATATGCAATGTGCTGCTATCTTAGTATATCATGACTGAACACCCAGACTCACTCTACAGCTGTTGCAAGTACATTAGTCATATCTATATTGGTCTGATGACGCCTGCTACACAGGTGAAGACTTCTGGAGATGAAGGCATTAAAGTTTTTCACTCGTCATATCCAGCAACACAAATATCACGTGCATTTTATCGTGAATTGTATCCATCAAACTAGTTTCAGTTTTTAACAAAGTGGTAAAGCTGTACGGGGTATCCTTGGAAACTCTTGAAACACAGCAGCTCCTACTGAAGAACAGACAGTTCCAGTGGAACAGCTCCATTATGGAGAATATCGCCAAAAAGAAAACCCCCGTCTTTTAGCGATAAAGGCACAGTATGCTGGGGATTTCCTCTTGGCATCCCTGGTTGATCAGGCCTGATCCACCGCGAGGCCTGGTCACACACGGTGCAGCGGGGGCGTTGACCCCCGAAACCCTCTCCAGGTGTATTCCGGTTATCCCTAATTCCAACTTGGATATTTGCTTCGGCCCTCAAGTGTAGCTCTTCGCCTAGCTGCCTCTATTTACCCAATGCCTTCACCATATATATCCCAACACCCTCAACCTTCTGTTGAACTTCCAGAGCGCTAAATTTGCTATCACCGAGTCAAACCTGCGTCGCAGATTTTGGATTCTCCTCTCAACACTACCAACACTTTTCAAAACAGTTTTATTTCGGAAATACTTTCCGACCACATCCCACCTAAACAGAACACAGCCATCACCTAGGTCAGACCTCCAACCCGTGTAGCATCTGACCAAACCAATTACATATTTTCGTATAATTTCTGTTCTCTGTATATAAGATTAATAAAGCCCCTGGGGAGACGTAAAGCCTCACTAATAAATAGCCTAATACCGCCTATTTTTGTCTTCCTTACATACTTGTGGGCGTTAATCACCATTTGGAACCTCAGTGTCTGTTATCCTACCCGACAACGCGCTATCTTATCCCTAACATTACAGTTGAAGCACCAGATGATACCACATCACCTTGTTATGGCGGATACAGAGAAACACATCCCTTAATCTTGTTTCTTATTAAGATACTGCCCGAAGGTCAGAGTGAGTCAGTACTAGCACTCGCAGGAAGGCGGAGAGCGACACGATACTCTTGTACGGAGGGTCATGTTAGAAAGTTTAAATATTACAACTAGGGATAATAATGTGAGAGGCGCTAAATATATCAGATGGAAGCAGGTGTAATAAAACCATTACTGTGGCTACATTTCGCTCACAAATAGTTTTGTCAAGCCAATACAAACAATAGAGTGGATGGGGACAGGGTATATGAAGAGAGTCCTCAAGCTGGGCAGTATCATCAGTAGAATACTAATGATAAAGTCGTAGCAAAGGTAGTAGCAGTAGTAGGTGTGGTTGTACGATCAATGTAAAAGATGGTAGAACTAGAAGAGTAGATTTAGGATCAGTTTTTATGCTGGCAATAACCAGAACAGTTTTTATGCTGGCAGTAACCAGAACAGTTTTTATGCTGGCAATAACCAGAACAGTTTTTATGCTGGCAATAACCAGAACAGTTTTTATGCTGGCAATAACCAGAACAGTTTTTATGCTGGCAATAACCAGAACAGTTTTTATGCTGGCAATAACCAGAACAGTTTTTATGCTGGCAATAACCAGAACAGTTTTTATGCTGGCAATAACCAGAACAGTTTTTATGCTGGCAGTAACCAGAACAGTTTTTATGCTGGCAGTAACCAGAACAGTTTTTATGCTGGCAATAACCAGAACAGTTTTTATGCTGGCAATAACCAGAACAGTTTTTATGTTGGCAATAACCAGAACAGTTTTTATGCTGGCAGTAACCAGAACAGTTTTTATGCTGGCAGTAACCAGAACAGTTTTTATGCTGGCAATAACCAGAACAGTTTTTATGCTGGCAATAACCAGAACAGTTTTTATGCTGGCAGTAACCAGAACAGTTTTTATGCTGGCAGTAACCAGAACAGTTTTTATGCTGGCAGTAACCAGAACAGTTTTTATGCTGGCAGTAACCAGAACAGTTTTTATGCTGGCAGTAACCAGAACAGTTTTTATGCTGGCAGAACAGTTTTTATGCTGGCAGTAACCAGAACAGTTTTTATGCTGGCAGTAACCAGAACAGTTTTTATGCTGGCAGTAACCAGAACAGTTTTTATGCTGGCAGTAACCAGAACAGTTTGCGTAGCAAATAAACAGTTTTTTCCTCTCAAATGTCTCGCAGAAGAGGTGAATAATAAATGATATTAAACAATACTTGAAATGTTGCTACTTCTGCTGCTAATAATAATAATGTAATAATAATTAATAATAATATCGTTACTGCTATCACTACTACATTCACCACCACCACAATTACCACCACTACTACTACTAATCTACCACCACCAGCACTACTACTACTACTACCACTACCGCTACCACTACTACCACTACTACTATACCAACACTACTACAACCGCTACTACTACTGCTCTACCACCACCATTACTACTACTGCTCTACCACCACCATTACTACTACTGCTCTACCACCACCATTACTACTACTGCTCTACCACCACCATTACTACTACTGCTCTACCACCACCATTACTACTACTGCTCTACCACCACCATTACTACTACTGCTCTACCACCACCATTACTACTACTGCTCTACCACCACCATTACTACTACTGCTCTACCACCACCATTACTACTACTATTACTACCGCTACTACGACTACAACTACTACCACCACCACCGCTACCACCACCACCACCGCTACCACCACCACCACCGCTACCACCACCACCACAGCTTGCAGATGTGTTCAGTTACCTAACATATCGGTATAATCACCACCACCACCACCACAGCTTGCAGATGTGTTCAGTTACCTAACATATCGGTAGAATCACCAATAATTATTCAGAATTTCAATATTCCTACAAGGGTGGGTAATATCATACAAGCTAAATATTCCTACAAGGGTGGGTAATATCATACAAGCTAAATATTCCTACAAGGGTGGGTAATATCATACAAGCTAAATATTCCTACAAGGGTGGGTAATATCATACAAGTTAAATATTCCTACAAGGGTGGGTAATATCATACAAGTTAAATATTCCTACAAGGGTGGGTAATATCATACAAGCTAAATATTCCTACAAGGGTGGGTAATATCATACAAGCTAAATATTCCTACAAGGGTGGGTAATATCATACAAGCTAAATATTCCTACAAGGGTGGGTAATATCATACAAGCTAAATATTCCTACAAGGGTGGGTAATATCATACAAGCTAAATATTCCTACAAGGGTGGGTAATATCATACAAGCTTAATATTCCTACAAGGGTGGGTAATATCATACAAGCTAAATATTCCTACAAGGGTGGGTAATATCATACAAGCTAAATATTCCTACAAGGGTGGGTAATATACAAGCTAAATATTCCTACAAGGGTGGGTAATATCATACAAGCTAAATATTCCTACAAGGGTGGGTAATATCATACAAGCTAAATATTCCTACAAGGGTGGGTAATATCATACA
The DNA here is from genome assembly GCF_038502225.1 of Cherax quadricarinatus. Classification (NCBI taxonomy): domain Eukaryota; kingdom Metazoa; phylum Arthropoda; class Malacostraca; order Decapoda; family Parastacidae; genus Cherax; species Cherax quadricarinatus. The sequence continues at coordinate 22,401,620 of NC_091359.1, read as the reverse complement.
AGCTAAATATACCTACAAGGGGTGGGTAATGGGTAATATCATACAACCTAATATTCCTACAAGGGTGGGTAATATCATACAAGCTAAATATTCCTACAAGGGTGGGTAATATCATACAAGCTAAATATTCCTACAAGGGTGGGTAATATCATACAAGCTAAATATTCCTACAAGGGTGGGTAATATCATACAAGCTAAATATTCCTACAAGGGTGGGTAATATCATACAAGCTAAATATTCCTACAAGGGTGGGTAATATCATACAAGCTTAATATTCCTACAAGGGTGGGTAATATCATACAAGCTTAATATTCCTACAAGGGTGGGTAATATCATACAAGCTTAATATTCCTACAAGGGTGGGTAATATCATACAAGTTAAATATTCCTACAAGGGTGGGTAATATCATACAAGCTAAATATTCCTACAAGGGTGGGTAATATCATACAAGCTTAATATTCCTACAAGGGTGGGTAATATCATACAAGCTTAATATTCCTACAAGGGTGGGTAATATCATACAAGCTTAATATTCCTACAAGGGTGGGTAATATCATACAAGCTAAATATTCCTACAAGGGTGGGTAATATCATACAAGCTAAATATTCCTACAAGGGTGGGTAATATCATACAGGCTAAATATTCCTACAAGGGTGGGTAATATCATACAGGCTAAATATTCCTACAAGGGTGGGTAATATTATACAGGCTAAATATTCCTACAAGGGTGGGTAATATCATACAGGCTAAACATTCCTACAAGGGTGGGTAATATCATACAGGCTAAATATTCCTACAAGGATGGGTAATATCATACAGGCTAAATATTCCTACAAGGGTGGGTAATATCATACAGGCTTAATATTCCTACAAGGATGGATAATATCATACAAGCTTAATATTCCTACAAGGATGGGTAATATCATACAGGCTAAATATTTGTGTATAGGCTAAATATTCCTAGATGGGTGGGTAATATCATACAGGCTAAATATTCCTACAAGGGTGGGTAATATTATACAGGCTAAATATTCCTACAAGGGTGGGTAATATCATACAGGCTAAATATTCCTACAAGGGTGGGTAATATCATGCAGGCTAAATATTCCTACAAGGATGGGTAATATCATACAGGCTAAATATTCCTACAAGGGTGGGTAATATCATACAGGCTAAATATTCCTAGCATACTAGTAGAAACTATTTAGGATAGGTAAATAGTCTTAGTAGGTAAGTTATTAGAATACTGGTTAAATATCCTTACTGGAAAGGATATTCTTAGATATTCAATACTCCTACTAGCAATATTATCCCTGAGGTTAAGCAATATTATCCCTGAGGTTAAACACGTTAAATATTGAGTTAATAGTTTAGAAAACCTAAAAGTTAATACACGAGACACTTTGGTGCCTTTATTCTGGAAACTTTTCTTCAGCCAGAGGTTTCTTCAGTCCAGTGCAGAGAAACAGTGGAAGATGAGAGGGGAGAGTAGTTCGAGGTAATCAGTCCCTCAGCCTGGAGTCGATGTGTTCAGTCCATCACTCTTGATAAAAGTGGAATATTTAATGTGGCCGAGTTGCCACATTAAATATTCCTAAGTAATAATATCACATAAGAATGGTAAATATTTCTATTTACAGGATAATTTTAATTGCAAATATTCGTTTGAGGGATAATATCACAAAGGAGGTTAAATATTCCAAGTAATGAACGATATATTGTGTCAGCTGAGATATTAAATATTACTTGAATTGTATGCTATTTATACCAGGTATACTTACACCAGGTATACCAGACTATACCTGGTATACTTACACCAGGTATACCAGACTATACCAGGTATACTTACACTAGTTATACTAGACTATACCAGGTATATTTACTCCAGGTATACCAGACTATACTAGGTATACCTACACCAGGTATACCAGACTATACCAAGTATACTTACACCAGGTATACCAGACTATACCAGGTATACTTACTCCTGTTATACCAAACTATACCAGGTACACTTACACCAGGTATACTTACTCCAGGTATACTTACACCAGGCATACTTCAGGTATACTTACTCCAGGTATACATATTTCAGTTATACTTACACCAGGTATGCCAGATTATACCAGGTATAATCCAGGTATACCAGACTATACCAGATATACTTACACCAGGTATGCCAGATTATACCAGGTATAATCCAGGTATACCAGACTATACCAGATATACTTACACCAGGTATGCCAGACTATACCAGGTATTCCAGACTGTACCAGGTATACCAAACTATACCAAGTATATTTACACCAGGTATACCAGACTGTATCAGGTATACCAGACTACACCAGATATACTTACAACAGGTATGCCAGACTATACCAGGTATTCCAGACTGTATCAGGTATACCAGATTATACCAGGTATACTTACACCAGGTATGCCAGACTATACTAGGTATACTTGCATCACGTATACCAGACTACACCATGTATACTTAAACCAAGCGAACTCTGAGGCTCAAATATTTGTGTGTTCGAAATGAGTCAAGAATTGTTATTGAGAGGATGGAACAAAACAGAATAACTTCAAGTGCATAAATCTGTAGTAGAGGGAAGGCAGGGTAGGGGTCGGCCTAGGAAAGGTGCGAGAGGCTTGGACTTCCAGCATGCGTGAGCGAATGGAGACGCATGGTTTTTAGGAGTTGACGTGCTGTTGGAGTGTAAGCAAGGTAATATTTATGAAGGGATTCGGGGAAACCGGCAGGCCGGACTTGAGTCCTGGAGGTGGGAAGTACAGTGTCTGCACTCTGAAGGAGGGGTGTTAATGTTGCAGTTTTATAACTGTAGTGTAAGTGTGCCTCTGGCAAGACATTGATGGAGTGAATGATGAAAGTTTTTCCTTTTCGGGCCACCCTGCCTTGGTGGGAGACGGCCGATGTGTTATTGAAAAATGATAAATAATCGTTGGAAGATGTCACCTTCAGGAAAAATCCAATTGCCACACTTAAGCTGTATTAGTGTTCCACATCTGCGGTAGCTTCTGTATATATAAGGATTCTAGATCCTAGGAAACACAATAGATGATTGTCCACATAACTTTCTAGAAAGTTTACTATAACTAGACTATGTATTTCTTCTAATAAATTTAAAATTAGATGCTTCCATTAGAAACGGTGATGATATTTAATCAATTAGACCATGAGGCCTGGTCACAGACCTGACCGCGGGGGCGTTGACCCCCTGGAACTCTCTCCAGGTATATGTATCACCTTGATATTGAGATTCTCTAATGTAATTAATTTCCAACTGCACTCGTGTAACAGAACACAGCTGAAAGTTCTGGACTTACATTTATAGGAAAACCAGACAATTTGTGGCAGATGTGTAAGGGTAACCTGGCCCTAATATTTATCTTAGGTTATAACACAGCACAAAGTTCTAGTCTTTTATATGAGACTTCAATATTTCTGTATTTCAACAATATTTGACTAAATTGGTACACACGCACAAATATTTGAGCCTCATAGTGTGCTTGTAGAGAACTTCCGCTGGCTCCCCTGTGTGGAGAATTTTCTCCAAACCCCAGCGAGTGACGCCCCCTAGGGAAAGTGACGTCCGCCTGGGGCGGACTCCCCCTAAAGGGGCTATGATCTCTTACTCATTGACATCGGGAGATGACTGAATGTGCGACAAACAACAGTTCAGCGTCACATGTCCATTACCAAGCAACATTGCTAATTAATCATACATCAGATACGTATGTCAGGGCATCACAAGACCACCTCCTCATGAGTCTCTGCTCGAGTGTACACTCAGGTGTTAGTCTGAGGGAACTGCTGCTTCCTCACACCATTAAAAATTCAAAATAATTTGCCTAGAAATTGATAATACATTTAGGGGCACTTGGCCCTCTAGCTTTTATTTACAACTGAAGTAAATAGTAATCCTTGATTGTAGCCAGTCGCACATACTGGCACCCAACATCCGTAGATCACATGTCAGCAGAACATCTCTTGAAGGGGGATGGCTGAGGCTGGAAGGCATATTGCAATGAGTCCTCGGGGAGGGGGGTTAATATGTGACGAACCGGGCAGTGTCCCCTGGACAACAGTGCCACCTTGCTTCGAAACATAGAAACATTTCGTGGCTGGTTTCAAGAGCGTTTCCCATGTGCACTGACAATCTCCAGTAAGAACGACCCACTAGCGCCAGACATCCTTCCTGCCTTGAATTGTTACGGATCTTTGTACATGTGCCTGCCTGAATGTTCGTCAGGCGACGTGGACGTGTGTCATGCAGAGACTCGACACTCCAGTCGAGAACGAGATTGCTTTAACGAGTGAACACACGTGCGTAAGCACACAACGCAGACGTATTCGTGGCCAACTTCGCGTGCATGTCCGTGTCAGACATCGGGCGACGCCTAGCAGACGAAGAAGCAGCTTCCAGCATCTTCTCACCTCTTCAATAAAGCCAACGATATCGGCGTTTTAATCGTGGGTGCGCTACAAACACCCCTGGGAAGTTTTTATCAGGCCTCTGATAGTGTTATAAGACAAGCCTGATCAATGTTGTCATCAGTGGGCAATTACCCACAACCAGGAAATATTTCGGCCACGACCTTGTAAGTGTCAGACATGAAACAGTGGCATATGCAGTCTATAGGCATGTATTAACAATATGTACATGCCTGTTACAAAAAACGCGATATCTAATAAGCATAGAGATCTCCAGTGAATACTAGAAAGGACTGCCCTTCTAGCATCCAGCCTGTTACTGGGTTTTTGTAACAAGTAGTCAGTATACTGGTCCAATTTTTCATTAAAATTTAGTAATATTCAATAGTGCTTCAGGATTACAACTGGTAGGTTACTAACTAAAGAAATTAAAATTTAATAAGTTTATTAATAATAAAGTTGTCTAGGCGTATAATATCAAAATAAATTAAAGTAATCAATTGAATATAATATAGGATACAAGTTGCTACACTTCTCTCGTGTACAGTAGTATTGTGCTGAAGGCTCATATCACATCTTTATGGCTTTTAAGTACCGTCTAGTACATTGTTAACATTTAATAACATAATACTAATATATTAATATATACAAGTAAGTTTGTGTGTATGTGTGTAAGTGCTCTAAGTACTTCGCTATGTCTCAAGACTCGACTAGACTTAACCAGTGACTGACTAAAAGTCCTCACATAAACTAACTTCTTGACCAACCTGGCAATCATAACAGCTTGCTTGAACAATAAAACGTCTGATAAGCCGAACAGCAATATAACAAGCAACAGCGACATAGAATCAGGAACAAGGAGATAATATAACGACACTAAGTAAGGACCATCTGCAGATCCTCCACAAAAGTCACAAAACTCCCATATTACTGAATCTAAGTTCAGCATTAGAAAATCCCCGACTGTGACAGTACACGGATACCAGTACAAATTAGGTCAGAAGCTACAGCTCAGGACCTGAATTTCTCAGAGTGTATGTGACACACAACCTCAGTACAATGTCGAAAATCACTAAGTCTAGGCTATGTTCTGTGAACAGAGTTACACAGAACCAACAACAAGAAAGCGACAGAGACGATCTTCCAACAAGGGCCAGCAAGGGAGAGCTAGAAAGGCATGTCTTGTTGGAAGCAACGTCAAACAGACAAGAGCGAGCGCAGGCCAGGCAGTCTCTCCTCCAGGTAAGGTGTAATCACCCCACCCTGATCATGTGACTCTCCATGGACTGCTGCTGCCCAGCAACTACAGAGAAGCCAGCAGGGAAACAAGAGGAGCAGTGGTTAGACAAGGCCTACAGCTACTTAACACTCACAAACTATGAGCCCTAAGTAATATATAAATGTTACATCCTACCTAATAATATAACTAAGTCAAATAATAATATAAAGCAATATATTTACGATTTAGCTAATATCGCAGATATAAGCAATATAAAATTATATGAACAGGTAATATACATTATACAAGTAGTACTGGTTTCTACAGAGCGGTCTCTTCTACAGAGCGGTCCCTCCTCTCAGCGGTCCCTTCTACAGAGCGGTCCCTCCTCTGAGCGGTCTCCTTTTCACACCTATGTGCTAATGACCTTTTTCACACCTATGTGCTAATGACCTTGACCTCGCCCTCGAGACCACCTCGCCCTCGAGACCACCTGCCCCTCGAGACCACCTCACCCATGACCCCGCCCCCCCCCGCGCCCCCCACCCGCGCCCCCACCCGCCCCCGCCCTCGCGCCGACCCACCCGCCCGTCGCGCCCTTCGCGCCCGCCCGTCGCGCCCGCCAGCGCCTTCTGCAGCGTCGTCCGGATCGCCCCCCGCACCCCAAATTTTTTTCCGATTTTTTTCGATTTTTTTTTGAATTTCATTTGCTCTCCTCGAATCAAGTTTTCTCGATAATACCAAGACTCCATCTCCTCGGATCAAATTTTTGAGTTTCCCCCTCCCACTTTCACCCCCATCCCAACTTTTTTCGAATTTCATTTTCTTATGAACTCCTCAGATCAAGTTTTCTCGATAATACAAAGACTCCAATTCCTCGGATCAAATTTTTTCTCGAAATCAAAGTCTCCATCTCCTCGAGTCAAATTTTTGAGGTTCCCCCCTCCCACTTTCACCCCCATCCCAATTTCATTTTCTTATGATCGCCTTGGATCAAATTTTCTCGATAATACAAAGACTCCATCTCCTTGGATCAAGTTTTTCTCGAAATCAAAGACTCCATCTCCTCGGATCAAGTTTTTGGATTCCCCCCTCTCAGGGTAAGCATTCAAATGAACTCCTCCTATGGGGCATGGTACTTTCTCTTACTACAGGTCTAAACAAGTGTGACGTCAGTATTCCTCTCATTAAGTTAAATGAACTAAAAAGTGTTTACTCGGCGGTCAGTGACGTCACGTGATGACCTCACACATACAAGCTGAATCTTGTCGACTTCCCCCTATGTCAGTGACGTCACGCGATGACCCCACACACACAGGCTGAATCTTGTCGACTTGCCCCTACATATTTCATATACAACATAGGGAAAACATTTTTCACTCTTAGCCCAGGTTAATCCAAATAATTTCACATTTTTTTCGTTAATAACCACAACAATCCACAATTTCTTTACAACACAAGTCTAGACATTTTTCTCGTTTTAACTATTTCATCTCAGGTCACTCCCCACGAAGTAACCTTCTCTCTCTACTTCTCCCCATCCTCCCGAACCCTCACACTCCAACCAACACCTCACAATTTTCACTCATAACCCCCAATTTTTCTCGTTTTAACTATTTCATCAGAAAAAGTCACCACAACACTTATAACCACTTTTCGATTAATTCACTAGTCACAATTTTACATATTACGAAGTTAATACGCACACACACCTCACTTTACTTTGAACACCTTCAAAACACTCTCATAAATCATTTGAATACTCACAAAAATACCTTTGAACATTTCCAAACAACACTGAAACACTTCCAAAATATCATTTTGAATACTCCCAAATAAGATTTGACAGCTCTAATTTATCTGCACTTACACATTTCATTAAATTACAACTCATCCCCCCCCCAAACTCCTCCCTCAGTCTCCAGACTTCACAACATTATCACAAAAACTAACTCAAACACTTTACTTTGAACATCACCAAAAAACACCATCAATTACCTTTAAATACTCCAAAAACATCATTCGAACACCCCCAAATCACCTCTGAATACTCCCAGAACACCTTCATAAGTACTCTCATAAATCATTTGAACACCTTCAAAAACACCTTTGAACATTTCCAAACAACACTGAAACACTTCCAAAACACCATTTGAGTACTCCCAAATACACCACTGAATACTACTAAAACACCACTGAATACACTCAAAACACCACCAAAATCACCATAAACTAAGATCAACACCCACATCCCACAACCCACATCGCCCACAACCCTCATCACCCACATCACCCACACCACACAATTTTTTCGTTTTAACTAATTTCATCAGAAAAAGTCACAACAACAACCCACAACTTATAACCACTTTTCAACAACTCTAGTTCGACAACAACACCCACAACACCCACAACACCCACAACCCACAACACCCACAACCCACAACAAGCACAACCCACATCACCCACACCCCACAACACACACACAACCCACATCACCCACACCCCCACAATTTTTTTCTCGTTTTAACTAATTTCATCAAAAAAAGACACAACAACAACCCACTTATAACATCTTTTTCGGTATCTCTAGTTCGACAACAACACCCACAACACCCACATCCCACAACACCCACAACCCACATCACCCACACCCCACAACCCACATCACCCACACCCCACAACACACACAACCCACATCACCCACACCCCACAATTTTTTTCCCGTTTTAACTAATTTCATCAGAAAGTCACAACAACAACAACCCACAACTTATAATCACACCTTTGAATAACCTCAAAACACCATTTGAGTACTCCCAAATACACCACTGAATACTACTAAAACACCACTGAATACACTCAAAAACACCACCAAAATCACCATAAACTAAGATCAACACCCACATCCCACAACACCCACAACCCACAACACCCACATCCCGCATCACCCACAACCCACATCACCAACAACCCACAATTTTTTCTCGTTTAACTAATTTCATCAGAAAAAGTCACAAAAACAACCCACTTATATCATCTTTTTTTTTGGTATCTCTAGTTCGACTACATTACCCACAACCCTCGTCAATTACCAATGTATTCACAATTTTTTCCCCTTCTTTTTACTGAATCTTAAATGTAATACACATTCCTCTTTACATTACTAAAATTCTAATAAAATCCTCTCCATACCCATGTCCTTGTATCCACATAAATTGATATTATACTCGCATCAACTAATCTCACTACCCAACTATTGCGACATGTTTCAACACCATCCATTCTTTTCCAATATATCATAACTTTTCAGTTCTATAATTTCTTTTTAAAATATTCACACATTACCTTTATTTTCAGTAAAATCTCCCCATATTTCATTAAATTTCTAATACAACCCTCCCCATACCCCTCTCCATCTCACCCGCATTTCTTCACATCCACTCACCCATCTCCCAACACACCTCTCCATCTCACCCGCATTTCTTCACATCCACTCACCCATCTCCCAACACACCTCTCCATCTCACCCGCATTTCTTCACATCCACTCACCCATCTCCCAACACACCTCTTCTGAACACACACAAAAATCACATTTCACATCCACAAATGCATCTCATCTCCCTTCTCAAATCCACTAAAATCACTGTAACCAAGATATTCACAAAACTCTATGACCACCTAACACACACACACACACACACACACACACACACACACACACACCTAACCTAACCTAACCTAACCTAACCTAACCGAACCTAACCGAACCTAACCGAACCAACCTAACCTAACCTAACCTAACCTAACCTAACCTAACCTAACCTAACCTAACCTAACCTAACCTAACCTAACCTAACCTAACCTAACCGAACCAACCCAACCTAACCGAACCAACCTAACCTAACCTAACCTAACCTAACCTAACCTAACCTAACCTAACCTAACTTATCCTAATCTAACCTAACCTAACTTATCCTAACCTAACCTAACCTGACCTAACCTAACTTATCCTAACCTAACCTAACCTAACCTAACTTATCCTAACCTAACCTAACCTAACCTAACTTATCCTACTCAAATCCACTAAAATCACTGTAACCAAGATATTCACAAAACTCTATGACCACCTAACACACACACACACACACACACACACACACACACACACACACACACACACACACACACACACACACACACACACACCTCACTTTACTTTGAACACCTTCAAAACACTCTCATACATCATTTGAGACCACCTTTTCTCAATATCTCTCATCCACAACCTTTATCATCTCACTACAGAACAACCCCAAGATTACTTCGAACACTCTCATAAATCATTTGAATACTCACATAAACACCTTTGAACATTTCCAAACAACACTGAAGCACTTCCAAAATATCATTTTGATTACTCCCAAATAAGATTTATCATCTCTAATTTATCTACACTTACACATTTCATTAACTGAAATTACAACACATCCACCATACTACTCCCTCACTCTCCAGACTTTACAACATTAACACAAAAACTAACTCAGACACTTATGACATGAGACATTTTACCAAAACTAACACAAACACATATCTGTTATATCTCCAATATCTAAGATCACCACAATCAAGACGTTTGCCAAATTCTATAACCCCACCACTAAGACCACACATTTTTTTTTGTACACATTCTCTTAAAACATCATCATAACGAAGATCACTAAAACTATCTATACTTTTACTAAGATCACATAACATTTTGTCTTCTCTAACTCACCCACCAACTCACATTCTCATTCACACTTACACATTTCATTAAATTACAACTCATCCCCCCCAAACTCCTCCCTCATTCTCCAGAATTTACAACATTAGCACAAAAAAAACTAACTCATACACTTATGACATGAGACATTACCATATCTAACACACTGACTAACTTTGAACCAACTCTGAACACCACTGATCTCCTTCAAAAAATACTCTGCACATCATTTGAACACCTTCAAAAAACACCATCAAACACCTCCGAATACTCCCAAAACACTACTGATTACTACCAAATCACCACTGAATACTACCAAATCACCGTCAAAATCACCAGAAACTAAGTTTAACATCACCATCTAACATCCTTTTTATAGAAATCCCCTCAAATCACTATAACCAAGAACTCCCTCCCCATTTGGCGCTTAAAAAAAAATGCATGAACACAAACCTAATACGCAAACACTTAGTACATGTTCACCATCAACTGAAAACATATCTTGTACACACACATAATCTAAGACAACCACCAACTACAATCACCCATGTTCACTTACCTCAAAAATCACTAATATCACAGAAAACACTCATTTTTATAAACATTTCACACAAAAAAGTCATATTTGACAATAAGCGCACTCACCTCACTACCACCAACACACGATGTCACACCTCACAGGACCGACGAGCTCACCTCCAGTGACGTCACACTCCCATTGTGTTACTTGGTGGTTGGTAACATCACACCCAACCCACCTTGTTTCAACCTGTTGTACCCTACATTATCTAAGAACACTATATCCAAGACGATTACCAGATTTTATGACCCCACCACCAAGATCACAGAAAACACACATTTTTATAATTATTTACACAAAAATCACGATCACCAATTCCATATCATGTTTACCGTCATCTATCAACACTCATCACCAAGATCACCAAAAATCTAAGATCATGCATCTCAAAACTACTATGATCACTGAAAACACTTATTTTTTAAACATTCGCACAAAAATAAGACATACACAAAAATACCACAACACTTCCACCAACATCTATAACATAACATGAGCACTATAACATATCACTATCACAAAAAAAATAATACACAGACACCCACATCTTATACATTTCAATCACAAATTTAAGACATGAGACATACACACCAAATCTAAGACATTCACCTCCAACTAAGACATACACATCTTAACTAAGACATACACCAAAAACCTATACTTGACATATTGCGGTATGAATATTCATACCGCATTTATGTTGCATATCACATTTCCTCATCCACATCATCCCTAAAACATCCTTCCTTATTCATTCCGTATATCTCCTAGAGTTGTTTTAACCCCGACGGGCCCATCACGACGTAGGAGCCAGAGTGTAGTAGGTGGTGTTGGAGTGGTGATGGTTGCTCTGGCTCCTACGTCGTGATGGGCCCGTCGGGGTTAAAACAACTCTAGGAGATATACGGAATGAATAAGGAAGGATGTTTTAGGGATGATGTGGATGAGGAAATGTGATATGCAACATAAATGCGGTATGAATATTCATACCGCAATATGTCAAGTATAGGTTTTTGGTGTATGTCTTAGTTAAGATGTGTATGTCTTAGTTGGAGGTGAATGTCTTAGATTTGGTGTGTATGTCTCATGTCTTAAATTTGTGATTGAAATGTATAAGATGTGGGTGTTAGGTGGTCATAGAGTTTTGTGATAGTGATATGTTATAGTGCTCATGTTATGTTATAGATGTTGGTGGAAGTGTTGTGGTATTTTTGTGTATGTCTTATTTTTGTGCGAATGTTTAAAAAATGAGTGTTTTCAGTGATCATAGTAGTTTTGAGATGCATGATCTTAGATTTTTGGTGATCTTGGTGATGAGTGATGATAGATGACGGTAAACATGATATGGAATTGGTGATCGTGATTTTTGTGTGAATAATTATAAAAATGTGTGTTTTCTGTGATCTTGGTGGTGGGGTCATAAAATCTGGTAATCGTCTTGGATATAGTGTTCTTAGATAATGTAGGGTACAACAGGTTGAAACAAGGTGGGTTGGGTGTGATGTTACCAACCACCAAGTAACACAATGGGAGTGTGACGTCACTGGAGGTGAGCTCGTCGGTCCTGTGAGGTGTGACATCGTGTGTTGGTGGTAGTGAGGTGAGTGCGCTTAGATATTGTCAAATATGATTTTTTTGTGTGAAATGTTTATAAAAATGAGTGTTTTCTGTGATATTAGTGATTTTTGAGGTAAGTGAACATGGGTGATTGTAGTTGGTGGTTGTCTTAGATTATGTGTGTGTGTACAAGATATGTTTTCAGTTGATGGTGAACATGTACTAAGTGTTTGCGTATTAGGTTTGTGTTCATGCATTTTTTTTTTTAAGCGCCAAATGGGGAGGGAGTTCTTGGTTATAGTGATTTGAGGGGATTTCTATAAAAAGGATGTTAGATGGTGATGTTAAACTTAGTTTCTGGTGATTTTGACGGTGATTTGGTAGTATTCAGTGGTGATTTGGTAGTAATCAGTAGTGTTTTGGGAGTATTCGGAGGTGTTTGATGGTGTTTTTTTGAAGGTGCTCAAATGATGTGCAGAGTATTTTTTGAAGGAGATAAGTGGTGTTCAGAGTTGGTTCAAAGTTAGTCAGTGTGTTAGATATGGTAATGTCTCATGTCATAAGTGTATGAGTTAGTTTTTTTTTTTTTTGTGCTAATGTTGTAAAGTCTGGAGAATGAGGGAGGAGTTTGGGGGGGATGAGTTGTAATTTAATGAAATGTGTAAGTGTGAATGAGAATGTGAATTGGTGGGTGAGTTAGAGAAGACAAAATGTTATGTGATCTTAGTAAAAGTATAGATAGTTTTAGTGATCTTCGTTATGATGATGTTTTAAGAGAATGTGTACAAAAAAAAATGTGTGGTCTTAGTGGTGGGGTTATAGAATTTGGCAAACGTCTTGATTGTGGTGATCTTAGATATTGGAGATATAACAGATATGTGTTTGTGTTAGTTTTGGTAAAATGTCTCATGTCATAAGTGTCTGAGTTAGTTTTTGTGTTAATGTTGTAAAGTCTGGAGACTGAGGGAGTAGTATGGTGGATGTGTTGTAATTTCAGTTAATGAAATGTGTAAGTGTAGATAAATTAGAGATGATAAATCTTATTTGGGAGTAATCAAAATGATATTTTGGAAGTGCTTCAGTGTTGTTTGGAAATGTTCAAAGGTGTTTATGTGAGTATTCAAATGATTTATGAGAGTGTTCGAAGTAATCTTGGGGTTGTTCTGTAGTGAGATGATAAAGGTTGTGGATGAGAGATATTGAGAAAAGGTGGTCTCAAATGATGTATGAGAGTGTTTTGAAGGTGTTCAAAGTAAAGTGAGGTTGTGTGTGTGTGTGTGTGTGTGTGTGTGTGTGTGTGTGTGTGTGTGTGTGTGTTGGTGTGTACATAGAGTTTTGTGGATATTGGTTAGTGATTTTAGGTTAGGTTAGGATAAGTTAGGTTAGGTTAGGATAAGTTAGGTTAGGTTAGGATAAGTTAGGTTAGGTTAGGATAAGTTAGGTTAGGTTAGATTAGGATAAGTTAGGTTAGGTTAGGTTCGGTTAGGTTAGGTTAGGTTGGTTCGGTTAGGTTAGGTTAGGTTGGTTCGGTTAGGTTGGGTTGGTTCGGTTAGGTTAGGTTAGGTTATGTTAGGTCAGGTTAGGTTCGGTTAGGTTAGGTTAGGTTAGGTTGGTTCGGTTGGGTTGGTTCGGTTAGGTTATGTTAGGTCAGGTTAGGTTAGGTTAGGTTAAGTTAGGTTAGGATAGGTTAGGTTAGGTTAGGTTAGGTTCGGCTTGGTTAGGTTAGGTTAGGTGTGTGTGTGTGTGTGTGTGTGTGTGTTAGGTGGTCATAGAGTTTTGTGAATATCTTGGTTACAGTGATTTTAGTGGATTTGAGAAGGGAGATGAGATGCATTTGTGGATGTGAAATGTGATTTTTGTGTGTGTTCAGAAGAGGTGTGTTGGGAGATGGGTGAGTGGATGTGAAGAAATGCGGGTGAGATGGAGAGGTGTGTTGGGAGATGGGTGAGTGGATGTGAAGAAATGCGGGTGAGATGGAGAGGTGTGTTGGGAGATGGGTGAGTGGATGTGAAGAAATGCGGGTGAGATGGAGAGGGGTATGGGGAGGGTTGTATTAGAAATTTAATGAAATATGGGGAGATTTTACTGAAAATAAAGGTAATGTGTGAATATTTTAAAAAGAAATTATAGAATTGAAAAGTTATGATATATTGGAAAAGAATGGATGGTGTTGAAACATGTCGCAATAGTTGGGTAGTGAGATTAGTTGATGCGAGTATAATATCAATTTATGTGGATACAAGGACATGGGTATGGAGAGGATTTTATTAGAATTTTAGTAATGTAAAGAGGAATGTGTATTACATTTAAGATTCAGTAAAAAGAAGGGAAAAAAATTGTGAATACATTGGTAATTGACGAGGGTTGTGGGTAATGTAGTCGAACTAGAGATACCAAAAAAAAGATGATATAAGTGGGTTGGTTTTGTGACTTTTTCTGATGAAATTAGTTAAACGAGAAAAAATTGTGGGTTGTTGGTGATGTGGGTTGTGGGTGATGCGGGATGTGGGTGTTGTGGGTTGTGGGTGTTGTGGGATGTGGGTGTTGTGGGTTGTGGGTGTTGTGGGATGTGGGTGTTGATCTTAGTTTACGGTGATTTTGGTGGTGTTTTTGAGTGTATTCAGTGGTGTTTTAGTAGTATTCAGTGGTGTATTTGGGAGTACTCAAATGGTGTTTTGAGGTTATTCAAAGGTGTGATTATAAGTTGTGGGTTGTTGTTGTTGTGACTTTCTGATGAAATTAGTTAAAACGGGAAAAAAATTGTGGGGTGTGGGTGATGTGGGTTGTGTGTGTTGAGGGGTGTGAGTGATGTGGGTTGTGTGTGTGTTGTGGGGTGTGGGTGATGTGGGTTGTGGGTGTTGTGGGATGTGGGTGTTGTGGGTGTTGTTGTCGAACTAGAGATACCGAAAAAGATGTTATAAGTGGGTTGTTGTTGTGTCTTTTTTTGATGAAATTAGTTAAAACGAGAAAAAAATTGTGGGGGTGTGGGTGATGTGGGTTGTGTGTGTGTTGAGGGGTGTGGGTGATGTGGGTTGTGTGTGTTGTGGGGTGTGGGTGTTGTGGGTGTTGTGGGTTGTGGGTGTTGTTGTCGAACTAGAGTTGTTGAAAAGTGGTTATAAGTTGTGGGTTGTTGTTGTGACTTTTTCTGATGAAATTAGTTAAAACGAAAAAATTGTGTGGTGTGGGTGATGTGGGTGATGTGGGTGATGAGGGTTGTGGGCGATGTGGGTTGTGGGATGTGGGTGTTGATCTTAGTTTATGGTGATTTTGGTGGTGTTTTGAGTGTATTCAGTGGTGTTTTAGTAGTATTCAGTGGTGTATTTGGGAGTACTCAAATGGTGTTTTGGAAGTGTTTCAGTGTTGTTTGGAAATGTTCAAAGGTGTTTTTGAAGGTGTTCAAATGATTTATGAGAGTACTTATGAAGGTGTTCTGGGAGTATTCAGAGGTGATTTGGGGGTGTTCGAATGATGTTTTTGGAGTATTTAAAGGTAATTGATGGTGTTTTTTGGTGATGTTCAAAGTAAAGTGTTTGAGTTAGTTTTTGTGATAATGTTGTGAAGTCTAGAGACTGAGGGAGGAGTTTAGGGGGGGAGATGAGTTGTAATTTAATGAAATGTGTAAGTGCAGATAAATTAGAGCTGTCAAATCTTATTTGGGAGTATTCAAAATGATATTTTGGAAGTGTTTCAGTGTTGTTTGGAAATGTTCAAAGGTATTTTTGTGAGTATTCAAATGATTTATGAGAGTGTTTTGAAGGTGTTCAAAGTAAAGTGAGGTGTGTGTGCGTATTAACTTCGTAATATGTAAAATTGTGACTAGTGAATTAATCGAAAAGTGGTTATAAGTGTTGTGGTGACTTTTTCTGATGAAATAGTTAAAACGAGAAAAATTGGGGGTTATGAGTGAAAATTGTGAGGTGTTGGTTGGAGTGTGAGGGTTCGGGAGGGTGGGGAGAAGGAGAGAGAGAAGGTTACTTCGTGGGGAGTGACCTGAGATGAAATAGTTAAAACGAGAAAAATGTCTAGACTTGTGTTGTAAAGAAATTGTGGATTGTTGTGGGTATTAACGAAAAAAATGTGAAATTATTTGGATTATCCCTATGTTGTATATGAAATGTGTAGGGGGAAGTCGACAAGATTCAGTCTGTGTGTGGGGGGTCATCGCGTGACGTCACTGACATAGGGGGAAGTCGACAAGATTCAGCTTGTATGTGTGAGGTCATCACGTGACGTCACTGACCGCCGAGTAAACACACTTTTTAGTTCATTTAACTTAATGAGAGGAATACTGACGTCACACTTGTTTAGACCTGTAGTAAGAGAAAGTACCATGCCCCATAGGAGGAGTTCATTTGAATGCTTACCCTGAGAGGGGGGAATCCAAAAACTTGATCCGAGGAGATGGAGTCTTTGATTTCGAGAAAAACTTGATCCAAGGAGATGGAGTCTTTGTATTATCGAGAAAACTTGATCCAAGGAGATCATAAGAAAATGAAATTGGGATGGGGGTGAAAGTGGGAGGGGGGAACCTCAAAAATTTGACTCGAGGAGATGGAGACTTTGATTTCGAGAAAAAATTTGATCCGAGGAATTGGAGTCTTTGTATTATCGAGAAAACTTGATCCGAGGAGTTCATAAGAAAATGAAATTCGAAAAAAATTGGGATGGGGGTGAAAGTGGGAGGGGGAAACTCAAAAATTTGATCCGAGGAGATGGAGTCTTGGTATTATCGAGAAAACTTGATTCGAGGAGAGCAAATGAAATTCAAAAAAAAATCGAAAAAAATCGGAAAAAAATTCGGGGTGCGGGGGCGATCCGGACGACGCTGCAGAAGGCGCAGCAGAAGGCGCTGGCGGGCGCGACGGGCGGGCACGAAGGGCGCGACGGGCGGGTGGGTCGGCGCGAGGGTGGGGGTGGGTGGGGGGGGCGCGAGGGTGGGGGCGGGTGGGGGCGCGGGTGGGGGGTCATGGGTGAGGTGGTCTCGAGGGCGAGGTGGTCTCGAGGGGGAGGTCAAGGTCATTAGCACATAGGTGTGAAAAAGGTCATTAGCACATAGGTGTGAAAAGGAGACCACTCAGAGGAGGGACCGCTCTGTAGAAGGGACCGCTGAGAGGAGGGACCGCTCTGTAGAAGAGACCGCTCTGTAGAAATCAACACTACTTATATACATTGTGACACATTCATGGGTAGCAATAATACCTTTCACACAGCCCTGGTGGGTACTTAGACGGCACTTCCAAGGTAGAACCCTCGGGGGAGGCTGCGGGTGGATCTAAGCCATCACCATCATGAGTACAACCCCTTTGTGGTTCTTTATTATGGTCTCATCTTACCCAAAATCCTATACACCAGGTATACTAGTACATACAAGGTATACTTAAACCAGGTATACCAGTACATACTAGGTATACTTACACCAGGTGTACCAGTACACACTAGCTATACACCAGGCATGTCAATACATACTAGGCATACTTTCACCAGGTATAGCACTACAAACTAGGTATACTTACACCAGGTATACTTATATCAGTACATACTAGGTATACTTACACTAGGTATACCAGAATATTTATACCAGGTATACCAGAATGTTTGCACCAGGTATACATGTACCAGGAATACTTACACTGAATATGATTTATCAGATATGCTTATGCTGGGTATGAATATCCTGTGTATGCTGACCCTAGGCTTGCGAGATGCAGTGTGCGTGTCAGCAGAGATAGGAAGGCAGGTTGTGCAGTAGAAGCATGAAGGTCAGCAGGCTGCAGTAGAAGCATGAAGGTCAGCAGGCAGCAGTAGAAGCATGAATGTCAGCAGGCAGTAATAGAATCATGAACGTCAGCAGGTAGCAGTAGAACCATGAATGTCACCAGGCAACATTAGAAGCATGAATGCCAGCAGGCAGCAATAGAGGCATGAACGTCAGTAGGCAGCAGTAGAAGCATGAATATCAGCAGACAGCAGTAGAACCATGAACGTCAGCAAGCAGCATTAGAAGAATAGATGTCAGCAGGCAGCAGTAGGAGCATGAACGTCAGCAGGCAGCAATAGAAGCATGAATATCAGCAGGCAGCAGTACAAGGATGAACATCAGTAGGTAGCAGTAGAAACATGAATGCCAGCAGGCAGCAGTAGAAGCATGAATGTCAGCAGGCAGCAATAGAAGCATGTCAGCAGGCAGCAGCAGAAGCATGAATGTCAGCAGGCAACAGTAGAAGCATAAATGTCAGCAGGCAGCAGAAGCATGAATGTCAGCAGGCAGCAGTAAAAGCATGAACGTCAGCAGACAACAGTAAAAGCATGAATGTCAGGAGGCAGCAGTAGGAGCATGAATGTCAGGAGGCAGCATTTGAAGCATGAATGTCAGTGGGCATGTTGCAACCCCTGAATGGGTTGAGATGTATATTATGTATATTACATGTACATTACCTTTTCATATAATTTTATATTGCTTATATTTGCGATAATAGCTAAATTGTAAATATATTGCTTTATATTATTTGACTTGGTTATGTAGTTAGGTAGGATGTAACATATATTATGTCCTCAAAAGTTCAAGTCTTGATTATCTAACTACTGTAATTATCGCTTGTGGCTCGTTTCCCTCCCGGCTTGTTGCTGAGCTGCAGCTGTCCACGGAGCTATCACGTGATCGAGGGGGGTGTCCTCACCTCGCCTGAAGTATTCAGTCTGGTCTAGACTCTCTTGGTGGTTGGACGTATTCCTGACAAGTGCCTAACTCTTCCTTATTGGCCCTTGTTGGAGGATCGTCTCTGTAGCTTTGTTAGTTCTGTAGAACTCTGTTCTCAGAACATTGTATAGAGTTAGTGATTTTCGACGTTGTACTGAGGTTGTGTGCCGCCTAGACACTGAGCAACTCAGGTCCTGAGCTGTAGCTTCTGACCTAACTTGTACTGGTATGTGTGTTGTCACAGTCGGGGATTTTCTTATGCTGAACTTAGATTCAGTCATATGGGAGTTTTGTGACTTTTGTGGAGGATCTGCTGATGGTCCCTACTAGCTGTCTTTATATTATCTCCTTGTTCCTGATTGCGTTGCAGTTGCTTGTTATATTGCTATTGGGCTTAGCATTCTTTTTATTGTTCAAGTAGACTGTTCTGATTGCCAGTTGGTCAAGAAGTTAGTTTATTTGAGGACTTTGTCAGTCACTTGTTTAAGTCTAGTCAAGTCTTGAGACATAGTGAACTACTTAGAGCACTTACACATGTACACAAACTTACTTGTACATATTCGTAATATCTTATTAAATGTTAATGTACCAGACGGTACTTAAGACTTATAAATGTGATATGTGCCTACAGCACAATACTATTGCACACGAGAGATGTGATTATCATTAATTTGTTTGAATTGATTAATTTAATTTAATTTGATGATATACCTCTAGACAATACTTAATAAATTTATTAAATTTTAATTTCTCTAGTTAGTAGCCTACCAGTTGTAATCCTGAAGCACTATTGAATCATACTGAATTCTAATGGATAATTGGACAAGGATACTGACTAATTATTACGAAAACCCAGTAATAGGCTGGATGCTAGAAGGGCAGTCCTTTCTAGTATTCACTGGAGATCTCTAAGCTTTTAGAATTGCATTTTTTGTAACAAATGGGGGCCTGTCCAGGATGCCCTTGATCCAAGGTGTTAGAGAAATTGTCTAGTTTGACATACTAGTAACTCTATGATCAAACACTTTGAGTACTTTCCTAATCTGAAGACTTTGAGTTTAGTCTTGTACAACATACCAGGTGGATGTATGTACCTGACTGAGTCTCTTGATGCAAGGACATGGAAATACTGTTTATGAGCCCTAGCTCTAAGAAAACCAACACTAACATTCCTATTAGAATTATAGTTTCCCATAATCACTCTCTCGTAGTACACTTATTTTCGTGATGTATGCCAAAGTGAAACAGTTAATTGATACTCTGACTTTGTCTGAGTTAAGTACATTAAAACTTCAGACGTGTTGGCGAGTAGCCAAATATCTCGGTGTGACGTATAACAAGAATTACACCGCAGAAACTGTCAGAGCATTAATTAAAGATATATTGTTTCCTGCTCATACAGAGATGTCTGATTATGATTCAGATACAGAAAGCCTAGTGTCACAATTAGGAAGTATGATTCTATTTGATGAAGTAGAAGAAAGAGCAACTACGGCCGAAGTGTCTGAGCCTAGTGAACCTCCGCTCACACCTTCCCGCCTCACTGACACAATAGTACAGAGTGTAGCTGGTAGTATGACTCAGCCCCATACTAGTACAGTGTTTGCTACACCTGTATCTACTTATCCTAGACCAGATCTAGACTCTCTAGGCTCAAGGAAGGTTCCTTGATGTTGGTGAGGGGCTCTTGATTTTGGGAATTGGATCTATGCTCCAGTTCCCCGAATTAAGCCTGAATGCCTTCCACATCCCCCCCAGGCACTGTATAATCCTCCGGGTTTAGCGCTTCCCCCTTGATTGTAATAATAATAATAGACTCTCTAGGGATGGCTGGACAAAGTTTCCGACCTAAGGACAGTCCAGAAAGACATGTTAATTTCCCTACTCCTCCATTACCCACTGGTCCTATCTCTCATGAACAGTTTGAGAGGTTTGAACGCCTCATTATGTTGCAGACTGCACAAATAGAGGCACAGAGGAAATTGAACGAAGAAGATTTCCAAAGAGAAAATGTTCGTCTTGGAAGACAACAGACTGATAGATCACGGGACACATGTAATGTGCAGAAAGCTGCATCCATGGTTCCTAAGTTTTTTGAAAGTGACTTAGGCACCTATTTTGATGTGTTTGAGAACCAGGCACGTGCTATGAACTGGCCACGTAAGCACTGGGCTATCTTATTGCACAAAGCTTTGACAGGAAGAGTTCAAACTTGTACTGCTGCTTTACCATTTGCCAAGTACATTAGTTATGATGCTGTCAAGCTAACTATTCTAGAGACATATAACTTGTTACGCATAAGTTATCAAAGCGCATCTCATACGTTACAATGACAAGATCAAACTTGTGTAGAGTTTGCTCGTGAGAAAAAAGTTGCATTTGAGAGGTGGTGTAGGTCTGCCAAGTGTAACAACTATGACAGCCTTGTTCAGTTGTTACTACACAAAGAGTTTAACAACTCTGTCTGTTGACATACAAGAATATCTGATCGATCATACTACCTCGGATATTCTGGAAACTGCAGCCTTAGCAGACAATTATGAGATTTCTCACGAACTTGTACGTACTAAAAAACAGAGAAACAAGGTAACTAAAAATTGTCCAAGAAGCTGGCAACCTAAATCAGCTGCTCATTGCCGGCCTGATGTACCTGCTACTGTAACTTCTCGTACCTTTACCAGGAAAACTCACAATCCTGAATCTGTCTCTGTGGTTAGACAGAAATCTGATATCGAGAAGAAGAAAGTTAAATGTACCTATTGTAACAGAAAAGGACATGCTAGAGAGTATTGCTATAAGTTAGAAAGAGATATGAGAAGCAGTCGTGCGGCTGGTACCCCCACTCAAGTCGTATCTTCTTCCAAGCAACAAAGGCTCCAAAATACTAGTAATACCTCTGATCCTACTGTTTTAGATAATATTACTCAGGATAGATGACTAGCGTCAGAAAGTGTATCTGACGAAAAGATTCGTTCAGCGATGAGTCCTTACTTTTCGAGAGGTAAAGTAGGATTTGACGAATCACATCTAACTGAGATAATTACTTTCAGAGACACTGGCAGTTATCTCACGTTATTAAGAAAAGATGTACTGACCATAACTGACGATACCTATACCAAGATAGATGTATTGTTAGAAGCCAATGGTGGGGCTGTCATAAAAGTACCTCTTCACAAAATATACATTGAAACAAGCTATTATACTGGTTATATTTCAGTGGGTATATCCAGTGGTGTATTTCCCATCAGGTCAGTGGACTTGTTGATAGGGAACAATATCCTTCATGCTGGTATTTGTAAAGAACCACTTGTGATTGATAATAACACAGATGATAATTATGCCATTGAAGCTTGTAGAGAGAAGCCTATTTTATTTCCTCTCAGTGCAATTACTAGAGCTATGTCAAAGATACAACAACCATCCTTGTCTCCTGTTGAGTTAGTGGATGACAATGACTTGGGCTTGAATATGTTGTTTAGTGACGCTCTGCGCCCAGGATCATTAACACTGACTCCCCCCTGTCAGCGACTTAGTCAGGACACAACTGATGATAAATTTCTAACTCATGATGATTTAATGAAGGATCAGTTTGTTGATCAGTCACTGGAAAGACTGAGATATAGCAGCTACTGAGAGTGAAGCAAAGGATCTCGATAATTGTTACTATTATAGTAATGGTGTACTGATGGAGAAAAATACATGTAAGTTGTCAGCTGATAGTGTTTCCACCACAGTCAAGCATCTCGTAGTGTTACCAGTTACATTTCGTGAACAAGCCATTGATTTTGCTCACAATAGTCCCATAGGAAGACATTTGGGTGTCAAGAAGACACTCGGTAAACTGGCAAAATATTTTTACTTGGCCAAAGATGAAGGAAACAGTAGCTGATCACGTGCGACGTTGCCACGTGTGTCAAGTGACAGGCAAGCCAGCACACACACCTCCACCTACACCTATCACTGTGTTCACTAGTAGCAAAGTTCAGTTCATTTGGACTAGTGATTGTTCAGATTTGTTCAAAAGGTTGAAGCATCTGCTTTCCTCTGCTCCAGTGTTGAATCCTAATTTCAATCTTCCTTTTTTACATATAGAAGAGAGTGTTATGCAGTGGGTGTTGTGCTGCTCCAACAGTCAACATCCACTGATATTCTCCATCCTATATGTTACTATTCATCTAAGCTTAAACGACACCAGAAAAATTATGCCACTATTGAGAAAGAGGCTCTAGCTCTTGTGGTGTCCTTGGAACATTTTGACGTGTATTTGGGCACTTCCCCATTTTAAATTAACGTGATTTTAATGCCCAAATACCTTTTGTTACTTGCTATATCAAATTCAGTAAAGTAACGTAATCCCTCCAGCCCATATTAACTAGGTATACTCATGTCATGTCTAATTATTATATTTATATATTCACAGTAGTGATGATGTGTGTGAGGAGGAGACATAAGCTGAGTGTTGAGTGGGTAGTGTGGTGTGGGCGATGTACTGCGTGACGGAACACTGTCCTGCCGCAGACCCCCCCCCTTCACTACACACCTTAAGCTGTTTCATACTCAGATGTCCATACTGCATAGCATTCCACAACCACTACTTAAGAGTGGAATGCTGTCTCCTGTCTATAGCACAAGACTATTGCTCATATCCACTACTATGATCGAGCCTCAACGTGTCCTGCTTGTCTACACTATCCTGTCTCTATACTGATGTACATAACCACAAGAATGCAGAGATACAATACTGTGTACTGCCCTAGTACTAGGGGCATAACTTATAGTGAAACAGACACTGTTAAATTATAGAAGTGCTTGGCACAAGAGTGACTTTGATTAATGTTTATATTAAATTGTATTGATATGAGTAATCAGTAATAATGTGAAAGACATTAATTCAACTCCTAGTGCGACCGTTTGTTGTGTTGGGGGGGTGTTGCAACCCCTGAATGGGTTGAAATGTATATTATGTATATTACATGTATATTACCTTTTCATATAATTTTATATTGCTTATATTTGCGATAATAGCTAAATTGTAAATATATTGCTTTATATTATTATTTGACTTAGTTATGTAGTTAGGTAGGATGTAACATATGTCCTCAAAGTTCAAGTCTTGATTATCTAACTACTGTAATTATCGCTTGTGGTTCGTTTCCCTCCCGGCTTGTTGCTGAGCTGCAGTTGTCCACGGAGCTATCACGTGATCGAGAGGGGGTGTCCTCACCTCGCCTGAAGTATTCAGTCTGGTCTAGACTCTCTTGGTGGTTGGACGTATTCCTGACAAGTGCCTAACTCTTCCTTATTGACCCTTGTTGGAGGATCGTCTCTGTAGCTTTGTTAATTTTGTAGAACTCTGTTCTCAGAACATTGTATAGACTTAGTGATTTTCGACGTACTTAAGTTGTGTGTCGCCTAGACACTGAGCAACTCAGGTCCTGAGCTGTAGCTTCTGACCTAACTTGTACTGGTATGTGTATTGTCACAGTCGAGAATTTTCTTATGCTGAACTTAGATTCAGTAGTATGGGAGTTTTGTGACTTTTGTGGAGGATCTGCTGATGGTCCCTACTAGCTGTCTTTACATTATCTCCTTGTTTCTGATTGTGTCGCAGTTGCTTGTTATATTGCTATTGGGCTTAGCATTCTTTTTATTGTTCAAGCAGACTGTTCTGATTGCCAGTTGGTCAAGAAGTTAGTTTATTTGAGGACTTTGTCAGTCACTTGTTTAAGTCTAGTTGAGTCTTGAGACATAGTGAATTACTTAGAGCACTTACACACGTACACAAACTGACTTGTACATATTTATAATATCTTATTAAATGTTAATGTACCAGACGGTACTTAAGACTTATAAATGTGATATGTGCCTACAGCACAATACTATTGTACACGAGAGAAGTGATTATTATTAATTTGTTTGAATTGATTAATTTAATTTAATTTGATGATATACCTCAAGACGATGCTTAATAAATTTATTAAATTTTAATTTCTCTAGTTAGTAGCCTACCAGTTGAAATCCTGAAGCACTATTGAATCATACTGAATTCTAATGGATAATTGGACAAGGTTACTGACTAATTGTTACGAAAACCCAGTAACAGGCTGGATGCTGGAAGGGCAGTTCTTTCTAGTATTCACTGGAGATCTCTAAGCTTTTAGAATCGCGTTTTTTGTAACAGGGCAGCAATAGAAGCATGAACGTTAGTAGGTAGCAGTAGAAGCATGAACGTCAGCCGGCAGCAGCAATTATAAGCAGGAGTAACATGAAAGCAGGCACCAGCAGGTATAAGCGACAATATGAAAGTCAGCAGATAAGAGCAGGCTTAAGTAGGAATAGCATGGTAGTCAGCAGGAAGAATGATACGTGAAGGTCAGGAGACTCGGGCAGCAGCAGCGCCAGACGTGAACTGTGAAGGTAGCAGAAACAGGAGGAGCGTGAAGGTCAGCAGGCTCGAGCAGCAGAATGGGTCAACTACTGTACGTAGGCAGTGAGAGAAGGGTCAGGCAGCAGCAACAGGCGTCATCTACGTCACGAAACTCAGGCAGCAACAACAGCAGCAGCAGCAGCAGCAGTAGTGACAGATAAAAAAACTAGTTAATGATCTCCACCCGTCCACGAGCGTCCATAAGCGTCTATGAACGTGTATGAGCGACCATGAACGTCTACGAGTGTCCAAGAGCCCCCATGAGTGTCCACGAGCGTTCATGAACGTCCACGAGCGTAAATGAACGTCATCTCCCCACATCCCGTTCTTATGTGCCAACTTCAGGTGATATAAACAGTGATCTTCAACCTTCTGACACCTGCGCATAGGTAAAAATAGGAGAAATATTTCACGGACCGCTAAGGTAGAAATATTTCATGGACCGCTAAGGCAGAAATATTTCACGGACCGCTAAGGTAGAAATATTTCACGGACCGCTAAGGTAGAAATATTTCACAGACCGCTAAGGCAGAAATATATCACAGACCGCTAAGGCAGAAATATATCACAGACCGCTAAGGCAGAAATATATCATGGACCGCTCAGGCAGAAATATATCACAGACCGCTAAGGCAGAAATATTTCACGGACCGCTCAGGCAGAAATATTTCACGGACCGCTCAGGCAGAAATATTTCACGGACTGCTAAGGCAGAAATATTTCAGGGACCGCTAAGGCAGAAATATTTCACGGACCGCTAAGGCAGAAATATTTCACTGACCGCTAAGGCAGAAATATATCACAGACCGCTAAGGCAGAAATATATCACAGACCGCTAAGGCAGAAATATATCACAGACCGCTAAGGCAGAAATATATCACAGACCGCTAAGGCAGAAATATTTCACGGACCGCTCAGGCAGAAATATTTCACGGACCGCTCAGGCAGAAATATTTCACGGACCGCTAAGGCAGAAATATTTCACGGACCGCTCAGGCAGAAATATTTCACGGACCGCTCAGGCAGAAATATTTCACGGACCGCTCAGGCAGAAATATTTCACGGACCGCTCAGGTAGAAATATTTCACGGACCGCTCAGGCAGAAATATTTCACGGACCGCTCAGGCAGAAATATTTCACGGACCGCTAAGGCAGAAATATTTCACGGACCGCTAAGGCAGAAATATTTCACGGACCGCTAAGGCAGAAATATTTCACGGACCGCTAAGGCAGAAATATTTCACGGACCGCTAAGGCAGAAATATTTCACGGACCGCTCAGGCAGAAATATTTCACGGACCGCTAAGGCAGAAATATTTCATGGACCGCTAAGGCAGAAATATTTCACGGACCGCTCAGGCAGAAATATTTCACGGACCACTAAGGCAGAAATATTTCACGGACCGCTAAGGCAGAAATATTTCACGGACCGCTCAGGCAGAAATATTTCACGGACCGCTCAGGCAGAAATATTTCACGGACCGCTAAGGCAGAAATATTTCACGGACCGCTAAGGCAGAAATATTTCACGGACCACTAAGGCAGAAATATTTCACGGACCACTAAGGCAGAAATATTTCACGGACCGCTAAGGCAGAAATATTTCACGGACCGCTAAGGCAGAAATATTTCACGGACCGCTAAGGCAGAAATATTTCACGGACCGCTAAGGCAGAAATATTTCACAGACAGCTAAAGCAGAAATATTTCACGGACCACTCAGCCAGATATATTTCAAGGACCGCTAAGGCAGAAATATTTCACGGACCGCTCGGGCAGAAATATTTCACCAACCGCTAAGGCAGAAATATTTCACGGACCGCTGAGACAGAAATATTTCACGGACTGCTATGGCAGAAATATTTCACGGACCGCTAAGGCAGAAATATTTCACGGACCGCTAAGGCAGAAATACTTCACAGACCTCTAAGGCAGAAATAATATTTCACGGTACTGCTCAGCCACACGGACTCAAGCAGAAATATTTCACGGACCGCTAAAGCAGAAATATTTCATGGACCGGGCAGAAATATTTCACGCTGCTCAGGCAGAAATATTTCACGGACCGCTAAGGCAGAAATATTTCACGGACCGCTCAGGCAGAAATATTTCACGGACCGCTAAGGCAGAAATATTTCACGGACCGCTAAGGCAGAAATCTTTCACGGACCGCTAAGGCAGAAATATTTCACGAACCGCTCAGGCAGAAATATTTCACAGACCGCTAAGGCAGAAATATTTCACGAACAGCTCAGGCAGAAATATTTCACGGACCGCTCAGGCAGAAATATTTCACGGACCGGTAAGACAGAAATATTTCACGGACCGCTAATGCAGAAATATTTCACTGACCGCTAAGGCAGAAATATTTCACGGACCGCTAAGGAAGAAATATTTCACGGACTGCTAAGACAGAAATTTTTCACGGACCGCTAATACAGAAATATTTCACGGACCACTAAGACAGAAATATTTCATGGGCGGCTAAGACAGAAGTATTTCACGGATCACTAAGACAGAAATATTTCACGGACCACTAAGACAGAAATATTTCACGGACGGCTAAGGCAGAAATAAAAACCATTATTTATATATATAATAGTACAGTATTATTTTTATATATAGTAAAAATTCCATTGATACTTAAACCAGAAATTGAACAGTAAACAAAAATATAATTAATAATAAATCTTAAAACTTTGAGAAAACAATATTTAATTCAGATTTGTATTATTATTTAATTCAAGGAAAATTAGTGGATACTCTGCTGCTGCTGCTGCTGCTGCTGCTGCTGCTGCTGCTGCTGCTGCTGCTGCTGCTGGTGCTGCTGCTGCTGCTTAGCAGCAACTGTTGCTGCTGCTTGCAAGCAACGGTTAGCGCGCATGGTTAACAGCAGCAGCAGCAGCGCAACAACAACAACTGCAACAACTGCTGCTGCTGAGTTGCTGCAACAGCAGCAGCAACGCTTTTAACGCTGCTGGTTAACGCAACAGCAGCAACAGTTGCTGGTAACAAGCAACGCAGCAGCAGCTTAACGCAGCAGCGCCAAGCTGCTGCTGTGCTGCTTAACAGCAACAGCAGCAACTTAGCTGCTGCTGCGGTCGTGCTGCTGCTGCAACTTAACAGCAGCAACGCTTGCAGTTGCTGCTGTAACAACTTAATGCAAGGCTGCTTAACGCTTGCTTGCTGCTAAGCATTTTGCTTGCTGCATTAACAGGCGCTGGTGCAACAGCAGCAGCGCAACTTAACGGTTGGCTGTGGCGCAGTTAAGCAGCAGCAAGCCTTTGCAGCAACAACTGCTGGTTGCTGTGCTGGCTGCTGCTGCTGCTGCTGCTGCTGCTGCTGCTGCTGGTGCTGGTGCTGGTGCTGCCTGCTGCTGCTGCCACCCAGTGCTGGTGCTGGTGCTGGCTGCTAACAACAGCAGCAACATTGCTGCTTAGCTGCTTGCGCTGTGCTGCTGCTGCTCAACTGCTGCTGTAACGCAAGCTGCGCAGCGGATGCTGGTGCTTAAGCTGCTGGTGCTGATTGCTGGAGGTGCTTGCTGCAACAGCAGCAACAGTTGCTGGTGCTGCTGCTGCTGCTGCTGGTTCTTGCTGCTGCTGCTGCTGCTGCTGGTGCTGTGCTGCTGTATGCTGGTGCTGCTGCTGCTGCTGCTGCTGCTGGTGCTCAACAACAGCTTGCTGGTGCTGCTGCTGCTGCGGCTGCTGCTGCTGCTCAACGCTTAGCGCAAGCAACAACGCTGCTGCTGGAATGCTGGAACTAACCGCAGCAGCAGCTGCAGCACCGCTTGCTGCTGCTGGATGCTGCAGCTTAAGCTGCAGCAGCAACGGTGCTGCTGCTGCTGCGGTTGCTGCTGCTGCTAACAGCAGCGCTGGTTGCTGCGCAAGCAGCAGCAAGCAGCAAGCTGCTGCTGGTGCTGCTGCTGCAACTGGTTGGCTGCTGCTGCAGCGGTTAACAAGCAGCAGCTTGCTGGTGGCGCTTCTTAACAAGCTGCAGCAACAAGCTTGCGCTGCTGGTGCTGCTGCTTAACGGTGGGTGCTGCTGCTGCTGCTTGCTGCTGCTGGTGCTGCTACAACAGTTGCTGCTGTGGCGCGCAGCAGCAACGCTTAACAACGCGCTTGCAACCCGGATGAACAACAGTTAGCACAGCAGCAACAGCAACAGCAGCAGCAACAGCTGGCGCTAACAGCGCTTGCGGTGGCGCGCAACAACAGCAACGGTTGGCAACAGCAGCAGCAGCAGCTGCTGGTTGGCAGCAGCAGCAGCGCAACAGCAGCAGCAGCAGCAGTTGCAGCAAGCTTAACGCTTGCTCCGGTTAAGCAGCAGCAACGGTGGCCGGTGCTGCTGCTGCTGCTGCTGCTGGTGCTGCTGCTGCTGCTGCTGCTGCTGCTGCTGCTGCTGCTGCTGGTGCTGCTGCTGCTGCTGCTGCTGCTGCTGCTGCTGCTGGTGCTGCTGCTGCTGCTGCTTTCCTGGAATGTTTGATAACCGTGGCTCCTGCCGTGGCTCCTGCCGTGGCTGCTGCCGTGGCTGCTGCCGTGGCTGCTGCCGTGGCTCCTGCCGTGGCTGCTGCCGTGGCTCCTGCCGTGGCTCCTGCCGTGGCTCCTGCCGTTGTTCCTGCCGTGGCTCCAGCCATGGCTCCTGCCATGGCTCTAGCCGTGGCTCCTGCCGTGGCTCCAGCCGTGGCTCCTGCCGTGGCTCCTGCCGTGGCTCCAGCCGTGGCTCTGGCTGTGGCTCTAGCCGTGGTTCCGGCCGTGGCTCTAGCCGTGGCTCCAGCCGTGGCTCCTGCCGTGGCTCTAGCCGTGGCTCTAGCCGTGGCTCCTGCCGTGGCTCCAGCCGTGGCTCCAGCCGTGGCTCTGGCTGTGGCTCTAGCCGTGGTTCCGGCCGTGGCTCTAGCCGTGGCTCCAGCCGTGGCTTTTGCCGTGGCTCCTGCCGTGGCTCCAGCCGTGGCTCCAGTCGTGGCTCCTGCCGTGGCTCCAGTCGTGGCTCCAGCCGTGGCTCCTGCCGTGGCTCCTGACGTGGCTCTAGCCGTGGCTCCTGCCGTGGCTCCAGCCGTGGCTCTGGCTGTGGCTCTAGCCGTGGTTCCGGCCGTGGCTCTAGCCGTGGCTCCAGCCGTGGCTCCTGCCGTGGCTCTAGCCGTGGCTCTAGCCGTGGCTCCTGCCGTGGCTCCTGCCGTGGCTCCAGCCGTGGCTCTGGCTGTGGCTCTAGCCGTGGTTCCGGCCGTGGCTCTAGCCGTGGCTCCAGCCGTGGCTTTTGCCGTGGCTCCTGCCGTGGCTCCAGCCGTGGCTCCAGTCGTGGCTCCTGCCGTGGCTCCAGTCGTGGCTCCAGCCGTGGCTCCTGCCGTGGCTCCTGACGTGGCTCTAGCCGTGGCTCCTGCCGTGGCTCCAGCCGTGGCTCTGGCTGTGGCTCTAGCCGTGGTTCCGGCCGTGGCTCTAGCCGTGGCTCAAGCCGTGGCTCCTGCCGTGGCTCCAGCCGTGGCTCCTGCCGTGGCTCCAGCCGTGGCTCCTGCCGTGGCTCTAGCCGTGGCTCCTGCCGTGGCTCCAGCCGTGGCTCCTGCCGTGGCTCTAGCCGTGGCTCCAGCCGTGGCTCCTGCCGTGGCTCCAGCCGTGGCTCATGCCGTGGCTCTAGCCGTGGCTCTAGCCGTGGCTCCAGCCGTGGCTCCTGCCGTGGCTCCAGCCGTGGCTCCGGCCGTGGCTCTGGCTGTGGCTCTAGCCGTGGTTCCGGCCGTGGCTGCAGCCGTGGCTCCTGCTGTTGCTCCAGTCGTGGCTCCGGCCGTGGCTCTGGCTGTGGCTCTAGCCGTGGCTCCAACATTGTTTCTGAAAGACGAAGCTTGATAACAGTTGATTCAACGTTGTTTCTGACAGACGAAGATTGATAACCGTGGCTCCAACATTGTTTCTGACAGACGAAGCTTGATAACCGTGGCTCCAATGCTGTTTCTGACAGACGAAGATTGATAACCGTGGCTCCAACATTGTTTCTGACAGACGAAGCTTGATAGCCGTGACTCCAACGTTGTTTCTGACAGACGAAGCTTGATAACCGTGGCTCCAATGCTGTTTCTGACAGACGAAGCTTGATAACCGTGACTCCAATGTTGTTTCTGACAGACGAAGCTTGATAACCGTGGCTCCAACGTTGTTTCTGACAGACGAAGCTTGATAACCGTGGCTCCAACGTTGTTTCTGACAGACGAAGCTTGATAACCGTGACTCCAACGTTGTTTCTGACAGACGAAGCTTAATAACCGTGGCTCTAACATTGTTTCTGACAGACGAAGCTTGATAGCCGTGGCTCCAACGTTGTTTTTGACAGACGAAGATTGATAACCGTTACTCCAACGTTGTTTGTGACAGACGAAGCTTGATAACCGTTGCTCCAACGTTGTTTCTGACAGACGAAGCTTGATAACCGTGGCTCCAACGTTGTTTCTGACAGACGAAGCTTGATAACCGTGGCTCCAATGTTGTTTCTGAGAGACGAAGCTTGATAACCGTGGCTCCAATGTTGTTTCTGAGAGACGAAGCTCTACATTGACATCCATTCGGTTTCACTGTTTGGTGTTTACCACTGACATGGCTGAGAAAAATCTTCTCACACAAATAAGTAGTCGAAAATATGACCAAAAATTTAATAGCTCTATAACTGAAATGGATATTCTTTTTCCAGTGATATCCAAAATTGAAACAATGATGCATTTTATGTTTGGACACCAAAGTGACATCAGAAGATAGGTCGATCAGGTTTCCTTCTTCATGAGAAATAAGTGAGCATGAGCTGATATCTTCCATGAAGGGATTATTAATCCAGAGGTTGTCTTTACGAGGATCCTCAGTCGCAGGGTAATAATGATTGAAGCTTCGAGCAAAAGCTAAGTGGAAACATTTCTGTATCTTCCTCTTGTAAGCGATTATCCCAAAACATCTTTTTGAACGCATCCGCCTTATTTCTCAGTGTAAAAATATTTGTGCGAAACCTCTGAAGAGAAATATTAAGTTCTTTGAAGAGGCTAAATATGTCCTTCACGTACGCAAGCTTAGCCATTCATGCCTCATCCAACAAATGCTCTACTAAGGCAGAGTTTCGCTCTCGCAGAAATTACTGTACTCCTTCACTTAGTTCGATAGCCACCTGACTTTTGCGTGTAGATGTCGGTGTGGCTAGTCCATACTCTCACAGTGTTGTGAACAACCTGGAGTTGATAGCTCGACTACGGATTTCATTTATGGTCTTCACGTCATTCATCAAAGTGTTTAGTTCAGTAGAAAGCTTCTTTGCAGTTAAGTGCTCCCGGTGGATCATACAGTGAGTGGACAAAATTTCTGGATGAGCAAAGTCCTTTCCTTTATTTTCGTAACTACACTTGAGCGATCGATGTCCAGTCATGCTCGCAGCACCGTATGTACACTCTCCGATGTATTTGCTCCAGTCTAAACCCTGTGCTTGAAAATACTCATTAATGACACTAAATACCTCTCAACTTGTGGTCCGTCCTGGTAAGCCAAGGCAACAAAGAAGTTCTCTAAAGTCTTCATCTTTACTATGCCCCACAAAGCAAAATAGAACAGCATAATAGCTATGGGGTGTATTACCAACTAAGTCTATTTAAAGACATTGTTGATTCGACCGTTTTGCAGCTGCAACCAAAATGGCCGAATAAGAAGAAGTAATATTTTTGTAGTGGCCCCAAGGAGTGTATATTTCAGTATTTAACACTTGAAACGTAATACTGAATGGCGATGAACTCACTTGTTTGAGCTTAAAGGCCCTAGTAGCTATCACGGGGTCTATTGGTAAATCCAGGCAAGAAATGTCCCTATCAGCTGCAGTCAACCTAAGGGCGGGTATGTTTAGACTTGTAGATGAATGGTTCAGAGAATCGACAAGTTGATAAATTAGACACATATACAACACTTGGGTATCTTTATTGATACCCAAGTGTTGCATTTGTCTAATTTAACAACATGTTTAGACTTACCTGGGTATTTGAATCTGACCCAAAATTTTCCATGGCTTGTGGTAGGGAAAATATGACCCCGATATAGGTGTCTTGATTGGAGCTGGAGTGTCCTCCACTGTCAGAAATGTTCTGCAAACACTCGCACGGTTGCACTACACTGGAGTATACCTGGAGAGAGTTCCGGGGGTCAACGCCCCCGCGGCCCGGTCTGTAACCAGTTCAGTTCCAAGATTTGTTTCGTGGTATTTTCACAACAGAAAGACTGGTTACACTTCACTGTATCATAGTTCTACCGCGAATTTTTTGAAATTGTCAATTGAACAAGAGTGAAGAACGTACTGATCACTACTGTTACTTAGTCCGTTCCCGGTAAGAGGGTGATGCCCGCATGACGTGCGTTTCCCCATTCTTTTCATAAAGCAATCTGAGTTGTGTATCACGCTCTACCCTCGTTCTTGCCCTGAAATGCTGAACTTAGCATTCTTTCTCTCCTTGCTCAACATCATCACAGTTTTCAATGCAAGATAGTCGATTTCTTATTATCTAGTTATAGACTACAATTCATTATAGTCCCACATTGTAAGTAAAGTGGTGCAGGGTTTTCCTTTATTTTTTCTTGCTAAGGGAAAGAGTCATTACTCTCTTTTCACTTGATGCAGCGAAGAGTGGCGGCACTGGTTGACACTGGTATCAACATGCGGATGAAATTAAACTGTTTATGTGGAAGCAAAACTTTATTAGCCCCTTCCAGGAGGGTTGAGTCCCTCAGGGGGTTGATAGGGCTGAGAGATACCTCCTTTCCGGAGAATTTTCTCCACAATAGCATTGTTACCCGACTAGAATTTTTCGTCCCAATAAATTTTCACATGCCAAATGTTCCTAGAATCTGGGAAGTTACTGTACACCAGCATTGAAATTTTGAAGCCTAACGGATGAATCTCCGATTTATAACTGAAATTAAAAAAATGCAAGAACGAAAAAAAATCTGGCAGCCACATGAAGGTCCCCATATGTGGACACCTAATTTAATATATGTTTGATTATATTCTTTTCCAAAGTAAGGTAAAGTAACCTGAGTGCAAATTATATAAGAAACTGGATCTACTAGCAACTCCGATCAGTATGAGTAAAGAGCCAAGGTGAAGTATATAAATAATGCTGTGGAAGGAAAAAGTGGTCAGTGGAGACGTTGTTTCTGACACACGAAGCTTGATAACCGTGGCTCCAATGTTGTTTCTGACAGACGAAGCTTGATAACCGTGGCTCTAATGTTGTTTCTGACAGACGAAGCTTGATAACCGTGGCTCCAATGCTGTTTCTGACAGACGATGCTTGATAACCCTGGCTCCAACGTTGTTTCTGACAGACGAAGCTTGATAACCGTGGCTCCAACGTTGTTTCTGACAGACGAAGCTTGATAACCGTGGCTCCAATGCTGTTTCTGACAGACGAAGCTTGATAACCGTGGCTCCAACGTTGTTTCTGACAGACGAAGCTTGATAACAGTGGCTCCAATGCTGTTTCTGACAGACGAAGCTTGATAACCGTGGCTCCAACTTTGTTTCTGACAGACGAAGCTTGGTAGCCGTGGCTCCAACGTTGCTTCTGAAAGACGAAGCTTGATAGCCGTGGCTCCAACGTTGTTTCTGACAGACGAAGCTTGATAACCGTGGCTCCAACGTTGTTTCTGACAGACGAAGATTGATAACCGTGACTCCAACGTTGTTTGTGACAGACGAAGCTTGATAACCGTGGCTCCAATGTTGTTTCTGAGAGACGAAGCTCTGCATTGACATCCATTCGGTTTCACTGTTTGGTGTTTACCACTGACATGGTTGAGAAAAATCTTCTCACACAAATAAGTAGTCGAAAATATAACCAAAAATTTAATAGCTCTATAACTGAAATGGATATTCTTTTTCCAGTGATATCCAAAATTGAAACAATGATGCAATTTATGTTTGGACACCAAAGTGACATCAGAAGATAGGTCGATCAGGTTTCCTTCTTCATGAGAAATAAGTGAGCATGAGCTGATATCTTCCATGAAGGGATTATTAATCCAGAGGTTGTCTTTACGAGGATCCTCAGTCGCAGGGTAATAATTATTGAAGCTTCGAGCAAAAGCTAAGTGGAAACATTTCTGTATCTTCCTCTTGTAAGGGATTATCCCAAAACATCATCTTTTTGAACGCATCCGCCTTATTTCTCAGTGTAAAAATATTTGTGCGAAACCTCTGAAGAGAAATATTAAGTTCTTTGAGGAGGCTAAATATGTCCTTCACGTACGCAAGTTTAGCCATTCATGCCTCATCCAACAAATGCTCTACTAAGGCAGAGTTTCGCTCTCGCAGAAATTATTGTACTCCTTCACTTAGTTCGATAGCCACCTGACTTTTGCGTGTAGATGTCGGTGTGGCTAGTCCATACTCTCACAGTGTTGTGAACAACCTGGAGTTGATAGCTCGACTACGGATTTCATTTATGGTCTTCACGTCATTCATCAAAGTGTTTAGTTCAGTAGAAAGCTTCTTTGCAGTTAAGTGCTCCCGGTGGATCATACAGTGAGTGGACAAAATTTCTGGATGAGCAAAGTCCTTTCCTTTATTTTCGTAACTACACTTGAGCGATCGATGTCCAGTCATGCTCGCAGCACCGTATGTACACTCTCCGACGTATTTGCTCCAGTCTAAACCCTGTGCTTGAAAATACTCATTAATGACACTAAATACCTCTCAACTTGTGGTCCGTCCTGGTAAGCCAAGGCAACAAAGAAGTTCTCTAAAGTCTTCATCTTTACTATGCCCCACAAAGCAAAATAGAACAGCATAATAGCTATGGGGAGTATTACCAACTAAGTCTATTTAAAGACATTGTTGATTCGACCGTTTTGCAGCTGCAACCAAAATGGCCGAATAAGAAGAAGTAATATTTTTGTAGTGGCCCCAAGGAGTGTATATTTCAGTATTTAACACTTGAAACGTAATACTGAATGGCGATGAACTCACTTGTTTGAGCTTAAAGGCCCTAGTAGCTATCACGGGGTCTATTGGTAAATCCAGGCAAGAAATGTCCCTATCAGCTGCAGTCAACCTAAGGGCGGGTATGTTTAGACTTGTAGATGAATGGTTCAGAGAATCGACAAGTTGATAAATTAGACACATATACAACACTTGGGTATCTTTACTGATACCCAAGTGTTGCATTTGTCTAATTTAACAACATGTTTAGACTTACCTGGGTATTTGAATCTGACCCAAAATTTTCCATGGCTTGTGGTAGGGAAAATATGACCCCGATATAGGTGTCTTGATTGGAGCTGGAGTGTCCTCCACTGTCAGAAATGTTCTGCAAACACTCGCACGGTTGCACTACACTGGAGTATACCTGGAGAGAGTTCCGGGGGTCAACGCCCCCGCGGCCCGGTCTGTAACCAGTTCAGTTCCAAGATTTGTTTCGTGGTATTTTCACAACAGAAAGACTGGTTACACTTCACTGTATCATAGTTCTACCGCGAATTTTTTGAAATTGTCAATTGAACAAGAGTGAAGAACGTACTGATCACTACTGTTACTTAGTCCGTTCCCGGTAAGAGGGTGATGCCCGCATGACGTGCGTTTCCCCATTCTTTTCATAAAGCAATCTGAGTTGTGTATCACGCTCTACCCTCGTTCTTGCCCTGAAATGCTGAACTTAGCATTCTTTCTCTCCTTGCTCAACATCATCACAGTTTTCAATGCAAGATAGTCGATTTCTTATTATCTAGTTATAGACTACAATTCATTATAGTCCCACATTGTAAGTAAAGTGGTGCAGGGTTTTCCTTTATTTTTTCTTGCTAAGGGAAAGAGTCATTACTCTCTTTTCACTTGATGCAGCGAAGAGTGGCGGCACTGGTTGACACTGGTATCAACATGCGGATGAAATTAAACTGTTTATGTGGAAGCAAAACTTTATTAGCCCCTTCCAGGAGGGTTGAGTCCCTCAGGGGGTTGATAGGGCTGAGAGATACCTCCTTTCCGGAGAATTTTCTCCACAATAGCATTGTTACCCGACTAGAATTTTTCGTCCCAATAAATTTTCACATGCCAAATGTTCCTAGAATCTGGGAAGTTACTGTACACCAGCATTGAAATTTTGAAGCCTAACGGATGAATCTCCGATTTATAACTGAAATTAAAAAAAATGCAAGAACGAAAAAAAATCTGGCAGCCACATGAAGGTCCCCATATGTGGACACCTAATTTAATATATGTTTGATTATATTCTTTTCCAAAGTAAGGTAAAGTAACCTGAGTGCAAATTATATAAGAAACTGGATCTACTAGCAACTCCGATCAGTATGAGTAAAGAGCCAAGGTGAAGTATATAAATAATGCTGTGGAAGGAAAAAGTGGTCAGTGGAGACGTTGTTTCTGACACACGAAGCTTGATAACCGTGGCTCCAATGTTGTTTCTGACAGACGAAGCTTGATAACCGTGGCTCTAATGTTGTTTCTGACAGACGAAGCTTGATAACCGTGGCTCCAATGCTGTTTCTGACAGACGATGCTTGATAACCCTGGCTCCAACGTTGTTTCTGACAGACGAAGCTTGATAACCGTGGCTCCAACGTTGTTTCTGACAGACGAAGCTTGATAACCGTGGCTCCAATGCTGTTTCTGACAGACGAAGCTTGATAACCGTGGCTCCAACTTTGTTTCTGACAGACGAAGCTTGGTAGCCGTGGCTCCAACGTTGCTTCTGAAAGACGAAGCTTGATAGCCGTGGCTCCAACGTTGTTTCTGACAGACGAAGCTTGATAACCGTGGCTCCAACGTTGTTTCTGACAGACGAAGATTGATAACCGTGACTCCAACGTTGTTTGTGACAGACGAAGCTTGATAACCGTGGCTCCAATGTTGTTTCTGAGAGACGAAGCTCTGCATTGACATCCATTCGGTTTCACTGTTTGGTGTTTACCACTGACATGGTTGAGAAAAATCTTCTCACACAAATAAGTAGTCGAAAATATAACCAAAAATTTAATAGCTCTATAACTGAAATGGATATTCTTTTTCCAGTGATATCCAAAATTGAAACAATGATGCAATTTATGTTTGGACACCAAAG
Organism: Cherax quadricarinatus; assembly: GCF_038502225.1. Classification (NCBI taxonomy): domain Eukaryota; kingdom Metazoa; phylum Arthropoda; class Malacostraca; order Decapoda; family Parastacidae; genus Cherax; species Cherax quadricarinatus. Next base: position 22,362,841 of record NC_091359.1, on the reverse strand, counting down.
TGACATCAGAAGATAGGTCGATCAGGTTTCCTTCTTCATGAGAAATAAGTGAGCATGAGCTGATATCTTCCATGAAGGGATTATTAATCCAGAGGTTGTCTTTACGAGGATCCTCAGTCGCAGGGTAATAATGATTGAAGCTTCGAGCAAAAGCTAAGTGGAAACATTTCTGTATCTTCCTCTTGTAAGCGATTATCCCAAAACATCATCTTTTTGAACGCATCCGCCTTATTTCTCAGTGTAAAAATATTTGTGCGAAACCTCTGAAGAGAAATATTAAGTTCTTTGAGGAGGCTAAATATGTCCTTCACGTACGCAGGCTTAGCCATTCATGCCTCATCCAACAAATGCTCTACTAAGGCAGAGTTTCGCTCTCGCAGAAATTACTGTACTCCTTCACTTAGTTCGATAGCCACCTGACTTTTGCGTGTAGATGTCGGTGTGGCTAGTCCATACTCTCAGTGTTGTGAACAACCTGGAGTTGATAGCTCGACTACGGATTTCATTTATGATCTTCACGTCATTCATCAAAGTGTTTAGTTCAGTAGAAAGCTTCTTTGCAGTTAAGTGCTCCCGGTGGATCATACAGTGAGTGGACAAAATTTCTGGATGAGCAAAGTCCTTTCCTTTATTTTCGTAACTACACTTGAGCGATCGATGTCCAGTCATGCTCGCAGCACCGTATGTACACTCTCCGACGTATTTGCTCCAGTCTAAACCCTGTGCTTGAAAATACTCATTAATGACACTAAATACCTCTCAACTTGTGGTCCGTCCTGGTAAGCCAAGGCAACAAAGAAGTTCTTCTCTAAAATCTTCATCTTTACTATGCCCCACAAAGCAAAATAGAACAGCATAATAGCTATGGGGAGTATTACCAACTAAGTCTATTTAAAGACATTGTTGATTCGACCGTTTTGCAGCTGCAACCAAAATGGCCGAATATGAAGAAGTAATATTTTTGTAGTTGTCCCAAGGAGTGTATATTTCAGTATTTAACACTTGAAACGTAATACTGAATGGCGATGAACTCACTTGTTTGAGCTTAAAGGCCCTAGTAGCTATCACGGGGTCTATTGGTAAATCCAGGCAAGAAATGTCCCTATCAGCTGCAGTCAACCTAAGGGCGGGTATGTTTAGACTTGTAGATGAATGGTTCAGAGAATCGACAAGTTGATAAATTAGACACATATACAACACTTGGGTATTTTTATTGATACCCAAGTGTTGCATTTGTCTAATTTATCAACATGTTTAGACTTACCTGGGTATTTGAATCTGACCCAAAATTTTCCATGGCTTGTGGTAGGGAAAATATGACCCCGATTGCTTAACAATGGTTATAAATGACCATAATTTTTAAAGGGGTGGACCGGTAAGCCAGCGGAAGGCCTCGGTCAGATGACCAAAAGCTCCAAAGGCGGGTCATCATCTGACTAAGACCCGCGTCAGGAAACATTTGTCCTGTTTCCTGACGAACCTTACCTAACCTAACCTATGACCCCGATATAGGTGTCTTGATTGGAGCTGGAGTGTCCTCCACTGTCAGAAATGTTCTGCAAACACTCGCACGGTTGCACTACACTGGAGTATACCTGGAGAGAGTTCCGGGGGTCAACGCCCCCGCGGCCCGGTCTGTAACCAGTTCAGTTCCAAGATTTGTTTCGTGGTATTTTCACAACAGAAAGACTGGTTACACTTCACTGTATCATAGTTCTACCGCGAATTTTTTGAAATTGTCAATTGAACAAGAGTGAAGAACGTACTGATCACTACTGTTACTTAGTCCGTTCCCGGTAAGAGGGTGATGCCCGCATGACGTGCGTTTCCCCATTCTTTTCATAAAGCAATCTGAGTTGTGTATCACGCTCTACCCTCGTTCTTGCCCTGAAATGCTGAACTTAGCATTCTTTCTCTCCTTGCTCAACATCATCACAGTTTTCAATGCAAGATAGTCGATTTCTTATTATCTAGCTATAGACTACAATTCATTATAGTCCCACATTGTAAGTAAAGTGGTGCAGGGTTTTCCTTTATTTTTTCTTGCTAAGGGAAAGAGTCATTACTCTCTTTTCACTTGATGCAACGAAGAGTGGCGGCACTGGTTGACACTGGTATCAACATGCGGATGAAATTAAACTGTTTATGTGGAAGCAAAACTTTATTAGCCCCTTCCAGGAGGGTTGAGTCCCTCAGGGGGTTGATAGGGCTGAGAGATACCTCCTTTCTGGAGAATTTTCTCCACAATAGCATTGTTACCCGACTAGAATTTTTAGTCCCAATAAATTTTCACATGCCAAATGTTCCTAGAATCTGGGAAGTTACTGTACACCAGCATTGAAATTTTGAAGCCTAACGGATGAATCTCCGATTTATAAGTGAAATTAAAAAAAATGCAAGAACGAAAAAAAATCTGGCAGCCACATGAAGGTCCCCATATGTGGACACCTAATTTAATATATGTTTGATTATATTCTTTTCCAAAGTAAGGTAAAGTAACCTGAGTGCAAATTATATAAGAAACTGGATCTACTAGCAACTCCGATTAGTATGAGTAAGGAGCCAAGGTGAAGTATATAAATAATGCTGTGGAAGGAAAAAGTGGTCAGTGGAGACGCAGGCTTGGGCAGTCACATAACACTAGTGAGGGTCATCTCTGTCCATCTGTCACTGTCATACCAGCGTGTCTGTGTGAGACCCTATCTTACCAGGCGTCTCTCTCACACGTTTGTCCTCTCACTAGGCGTCTGTCCCTCTCACTAGGCGTCTGTCCCTCTCACTAGGCGTCTGTCCCTCTCACTTGGCGTCTGTCCCTCTCACTAGGGCTCTGTCTCTCTCACTAGGCGTCTGTCTCTCACCAGACGTCTGTCTCTCTCACTAGGCGTCTGTCCCTCTCACTAGGCTATTGTCCCTCTCACTAGGCTTCTGTCCCTCTCACTAGGCGTCTGTCCCTCTCACTAGGCGTCTGTCCCTCTCACTAGGCGTCTGTCCCTCTCACTAGGCTTCTGTCCCTCTCACTAGGCTTCTGTCCCTCTCACTAGGCTTCTGTCCCTCTCACTAGGCGTCTGTCCCTCTCACTAGTCTGTCTGTCTCTCACTAGGCTTCTGTCCCTCTCACTAGGCTTCTGTCCCTCTCACTAGGCTTCTGTCCCTCTCACTAGTCGTCTGTCTCTCACTAGTCGTCTATCTCTCACTAGACGTCTGTCCCTCTCACTAGGCGTCCGTCAACGCATACCTCTCTTCAGGTTGCTCTTCGTGTGTGTGGGGAACATTGTGCATCATGGGTTGTGTCAGCGACCTTGGAGCAACCACTGTAAAAGTTGAGATATTATCGGGACCTTGAAGACCGGATGATGCTTACACTTCTTAAACATCATCAGCTGGTGCTGCTGGTGTTGGTGCTGGTGCTGCTGGTGTTGGTGCTGCTGGTGTTGGTGTTGGTGCTGGTGCTGCTGGTGTTGGTGCTGCTGGTGTTGGTGTTGGTGCTGCTGGTGTTGGTGTTGGTGCTGGTGCTGCTGGTGTTGGTGCTGGTGCTGCTGGTGTTGGTGCTGCTGGTGTTGGTGTTGCTGCTGGTGCTGCTGGTGGTGGTGCTGTTGGTGTTGGTGCTGCTGGTGTTGCTGGTGCTGGTGCTTCTGGTGCTGCTGGTGTTGGTGCTGGTGCTGCTGGTGCTGGTGCTGCTGGTGTTGGTGCTGGTGCTGCTGGTGGTGGTGCTGCTGGTGTTGGTGCTGCTGGTGTTGCTGGTGCTTCTGGTGCTGCTGGTGTTGGTGCTGCTGGTGCTGGTGCTGCTGGTGCTGGTGCTGCTGGTGTTGGTGCTGGTGCTGCTGGTGGTGGTGCTGCTGGTGTTGGTGCTGCTGGTGTTGCTGGTGCTTCTGGTGCTGCTGGTGTTGGTGCTGCTGGTGCTGGTGCTGCTGGTGTTGGTGCTGGTGCTGGTGCTGCTGGTGTTGGTGCTGGTGCTGCTGGTGGTGGTGCTGCTGGTGTTGGTGCTGCTGGTGTTGCTGGTGCTGCTGTTGTTGGTGCTGCTGGTGCTGGTGCTGCTGGTGTTGGTGCTGGTGCTGCTGGTGTTGGTGCTGCTGGTGTTGGTGCTGGTGCTGCTGGTGGTGGTGCTGCTGGTGTTGATGCTGCTGGTGTTGGTGTTGGTGCTGCTGGTGTTGGTGCTGGTGCTGGTGGTGTTAGTGCTGCTGGTGTTGGTGTTGGTGCTGGTGCTGCTGGTGTTGGTGCTGCTGGTGTTGGTGCTGGTGCTGCTGGTGTTGGTGCTGCTGGTGTTGGTGTTGGTGCTGGTGCTGCTGGTGTTGGTGCTGCTGGTGTTGGTGTTGGTGCTGCTGGTGTTGGTGCTGGTGCTGGTGGTGTTGGTGCTGCTGGTGTTGGTGTTGGTGCTGGTGCTGCTGGTGTTGGTGCTGCTGGTGTTGGTGTTGCTGCTGGTGCTGCTGGTGGTGGTGCTGCTGGTGTTGGTGCTGCTGGTGTTGCTGGTGCTGGTGCTTCTGGTGCTGCTGGTGTTGGTGCTGGTGCTGCTGGTGGTGGTGCTGCTGGTGTTGGTGCTGCTGGTGTTGCTGGTGCTTCTGGTGCTGCTGGTGTTGGTGCTGCTGGTGCTGGTGCTGGTGCTGCTGGTGCTGGTGCTGCTGGTGTTGGTGCTGGTTCTGCTGGTGTTGGTGCTGGTGCTGCTGGTGGTGGTGCTGCTGCTGGTGTTGGTGCTGCTGGTGTTGCTGGTGCTTCTGGTGCTGCTGGTGTTGGTGCTGCTGGTGCTGCTGGTGTTGGTGCTGCTGCTGGTGTTGCTGGTGCTTCTGGTGCTGCTGGTGTTGGTGCTGCTGGTGCTGCTGGTGTTGGTGCTGCTGGTGTTGCTGGTGCTTCTGGTGCTGCTGGTGTTGGTGCTGCTGGTGCTGGTGCTGGTGCTGCTGGTGCTGGTGCTGCTGGTGTTGGTGCTGGTGCTGCTGGTGGTGGTGCTGCTGGTGTTGGTGCTGCTGGTGTGGTGCTGCTGGTTTTTGTGCTGCTGGTGTGGTGCTGCTGGTGTTGGTGCTGGTGCTGGTGCTGCTGGTGCTGGTGCTGCTGGTGTTGGTGCTGGTGCTGCTGGTGGTGGTGCTGCTGGTGTTGGTGCTGCTGGTGTTGCTGGTGCTTCTGGTGCTGCTGGTGTTGCTGGTGCTGGTGCTGCTGGTGTTGGTGCTGGTGCTGGTGCTGCTGGTGTTGGTGCTGCTGGTGTTGGTGCTGGTGCTGCTGGTGTTGGTGCTGCTGGTGTTGCTGGTGCTTCTGGTGCTGCTGGTGTTGGTGCTGGTGCTGCTGGTGCTGGTGCTGCTGGTGTTGGTGCTGGTGCTGCTGGTGCTGGTGCTGCTGGTGTTGCTGGTGCTTCTGGTGCTGCTGGTGTTGGTGCTGGTGCTGCTGGTGCTGGTGCTGCTGGTGTTGGTGTTGGTTGTGGTGCTGCTGGTGTTGGTGGTGGTGCTGCTGGTGTTGGTGGTGGTGCTGCTGGTGTTGGTGCTGCTGGTGTTGCTGGTGCTTTTGGTGCTGCTTGTACTGGTGCTGCTGGTGTTGGTGCTGCTGGTGTTGCTGGTGCTTTTGGTGCTGCTTGTACTGGTGCTGCTGGTGTTGCTGGTGTTGGTGTTGCTGCTGCTGGTGGTGCTCCTCCTCCTCGAATTTGTCCTGTATAATAATCTTTCGCCTCTCCGCTGATACATTAATTCTTCCCAAGATCTTCCCTACGTCACAGCGGTGCCTATACAAGTCTGATTTGCCCAAATCTACAACAAAACTCGCCTATTTTTTTTACAATGATAATATCTACAATTGAAGAAATGGATGGTTGCCAGCCAATATTTTTCTGCCTAAGTATTATAATCCACTGATATTTACACTCGCCAGGATAATACTAGGTTGTTGGCTACGTTTTTATTATCTTGTGAATAATTTATAGCCAAATATTAATAAAAATTAAACTTGATATGACTCAACACTTACCTTGAATATAGCGATAATATCTATGATTATTTCACAATTAACAGCTCTCATTAAATTCAAAAAAATAAGTGAAAATTTTGATTAAACGAATAATTAAAATAACATGTTTATTTGATTACCAAAATTAAACTATTTTTTCCGCTGCATTAATTGTGGACTGAGAATATTTGTAACTATTATGAATGTGATGATGACCCTGTGCTGTACTTCCTGCAAGTGTGAGGGACTGAACACATCGATTCCAGACTGAGGGACTGATTACCTCAAACTCCTCCTCTCCTTATACCTTCCTGCTTTGTATTCGACTGATGAAGACACTGTGTGGCAAAACGTTTCTTTAATTAAGATTCCCATATGGAAATATAAACACAAATGCAGTATAATGTGATCCTTTATTGACAACGTTTCACCCACACAGTGGGCTTTTTCAAGTCACACAGATCTACCTGGGGTTGACTTGACCTGTGTGTGACTTGAAAAAGCCCACTGTGTGGGTGAAACGTTGTCAATAAAGGATCACATTATACTGCATTTGTGTTTATATTTCCATTGTGTCGGTATTTTATACCATTTATTTCCAAGATTCCCATATGTTGCATAATTGTCTCAATTATTTTAGTCTCACTATAAACACTGTAGGTGTAAGTAGATATATGCAAGAATCACGAATAAGGGAGATGAATGGTAAAACAATTAGGACAACTTCTACTAGTGAGAATGGTTGGATTTGAGAGGGACGTGACCTCCCAACGACCACATTCTTACCTCTACTGGCGGCCTACATCTCACCTCCTGGCGGTATATAAGGCTCCAACCTGTCACTTCAACTCCATATTGTTTCAGACTATGGAACAATACTCTTCTTCAGACTGAGGGACTGACCACCTCAAAACTTCAAGGGTGATGGACTGATTACATCGTCTTCACGTCTCTTCTGCTTCTATCAACTTTTCTGTACCCGACTGAAGAAGCCTACTGTGTAGGCGAAACGTTTCGAAATAAAGATACCAAACTGTTGCATATGTGTCTTACCTAACAACCTGTCGGTATTTTATACCATTTTGATGTTCGACATACTACTATACAGAAAGCCCCTTGTTAGGTAGAGCATTCGGGCAAATTAGGTCAGTTTTGTCCCAGGATGCGACCCACACCAGTTGACTAACACCCAGGTACCCATTTTACTGATGGGTGAACATAGACAACCGGTGTAAAAAAAACATGCCCAATGTTTCTACCCTCGCTGGGAATCGAACCCAAACCCTCGCCGTGTGAAGCGAGAGCTTTAGCCACCAGGCCACCGGGTTAAAACTCTCCCTTCAGTCCAGTGATTCGTGAAACTCTATCTACGGTACAGTTTCACGATTTATCCAAACGCTCCCTAGATCGTAGTGGTTCATGGTGGACCGAAATGTTGTCTAAAAGTTTCCTCTCTAAATTGTGGACTACAGTAGTTGTAATATTTTTCCAGCCACGGTTTTGTGGCAGCCCGAGTAGTTACAGCAATCACAAAGCCAGTGAGATCATCTACATAAGAAAGAAGGAACATTGCAGCAGGCCTACTGGCCTATGCGAGGCAGGTCCAAGTCTCCTACCGGCATAAGCCAATGCTCCAACCTAGTCAGGTCAGGTCACATTTACTTAAGGAACACGGCAACTATGATGAATGGATTTGAAAACCGACAAGTTGAAGATTGGGAATCTTTATTGAGGAAAAGTTTCACCACACAGTGGCTTCATCAGTCCAATACAAAGTAGAAAGGTGTAAGGTTTGCTAAGCTCCTCTTTACACTCCTTTAGAACCCTTGCGTACAGTTCATCAGGGCCTGGGGATTTGTTAGGTTTTAATCTATCTATTTGCCTAAGGACTATGTCACTTGTGACCCTAATCGTGCATAGTTTATCATCATCCTGTCCTACATAATTTATTGTTACTGGAATATCACTAGTATCTTCCTGTGTAAAACCTGATAGGAAGTATGTGTTAAAAATTCTACACATTTCCTTATCACTGTCCGTGAGCTGACCCGAGTAACTTTTGAGTGGGCCTATCTTGTCCCTGATCTTACTTTTGTATACCTGAAAGAATCCTTTTGGGTTTGTCTTCGATTCTCTTGCAACTTTAACCTCATAATCTCTTTTTGCTTTTCTTATTCCCTTTATTTCTCTCTAACTGAATATATTAATTTCTAAATTGCCCCTCTCCTCTTTTGATTCGCCTATATATGCCTCTCTCTTGACCAACGAGATGTTTTAATCTATTGTTCATCCATTTAGGACAATTTTTGTTTGATCTGATTTCCCTATTTGGAACATAAGTTGTCTGAGCAGCTAGAACTATGCCCTTGAAAACGTCATATCAGCAATCATCACCACCTACCTGACCCATAGTCCGGTCATTCTGGTTCAGCCCACACAAGTAATTTTTCAGTCCTATGAAATCAGCCAAGCGGAAGTCAGGGACAGAGATTTGATTCATTATTAGGGGAATTCCATGATATATTAAAACTGAGTGATTTGTGATCACTTTCCCCAAGCTCATCATTAGCCTCAAGATTATTAATTTGCATTTCCCTGCTGGCAAGAACCAAGTCAAGCAGGTTATTTCCTCTAGTTGGTTCTGTCACAAACTGTTTTAAAAAACAATCCTGAATTGTATCAAGAAATTTACTTGACTCTAAATTTCCTGTCAAATTGCTCCAGTCAATCTGTCTATAGTTGAAATCTCCCATTAGCACAACATTTTCGTATGTAGATGCCTTACGAATTTCATCCCACAGAAGTTTACCCCACTCCCTATCAAGATTTGGGGCCCTCTAAATCACACCCAAAATTAGTTTTTCACGGCCCTCGAGAAGCTGTAACCAAACAGATTCTTTGGCTGACGCTTCTAATTTTATATCTTGTCTAACACAACAATTTAAATTGTCTCTGACATACATCGCTACTCCACCACCCTTCCCGTTGACCCTGTCAGTGTGGAATAATTTATAGCTTTGTATGTGACATTCAGAAGGCATCTCTCTATCTTTCAGATTGAGCCAGGTCTGTATTATAGCACTTGCAATTAATCTTAGCTCATCTATCTTATTTCTTACACTTCTGCTATTAGTATAGTAGACCTTAAGGGAGCTAGTCCCTTGCTGCCCTCTGCTGTCTCCCTTTGCTGACCTGATCTATTGTCTTTATAACTTCATGATGAATGTCTTTTATACATTTACTGTTTTCATCCCTAGTGTTGCAACCTGACTGTTTCCCACACACACTCATACCTCTATCTTCTATCAGTTTAAAATCCTAGGCATTTCTCTCTAAACTTCTCAGAACTCTGTCTCTGTGGTGTAGCTGCCTTTCGTCCCTTGACAGACACAACTTATACTCAAATGTTTCTCTAAATGCATTCCAGAGTCACGGTTCTGCCAGGCAGTATCAAATATTTGTTTGAAATATAAACAGGAGAAAGGCATTCTCAGCCAGAGGTAAATGTGCAGCAGATGTCTGCTGTGGATGTCAGTACACTGAGGTCAGTGGTCAGTCAATATGCTGAGGTCAGTGGTCATGTGTAGTCATACCTGCTTAAGCTCTTGGGAGTTAGCGTGAGGTGTTACCAAGTATGGCTTGTTGTAGTGTTCTAGAATCTCGGGTTCAAGTTTTGAAGAAGGAGGTTCTACTTCTTAAGGAGGAAAATAGGAGGCTGAAGCTTCGCATACATGGGTTTGGGAGTGTGAGATGGATTTAGCTGGTAAGGAGGAAATGGTCACCAGCAGTGAGAGTGGCAGCTGCTTTAAGCAACAAGTGGTTCACAGTTCAGGAAGAAGGAAGATAAGAAGGGTTAATAGAGAAGATGTGAAGGTAAGAAATCGATTTTCTGCTCTTCATGACGAGTGTACACCAGTGGTTAGTGAGGTTGAAGGTACCACTGATTCCCCTGCTAATCAAGGTAAGAATATTCTAATTGTAGGAGATTCTCAGGTAAGATATATGGACTGTGCTTTTTGTAACAGAGATAGAAAGGTCAGACAGAGGGTGTGCCTCCCAGGAGCTGGTGTTGGTGACAAAGTCAGCAGGTTGGATATTATATCAGGTAATGGGAACAAGCCCATTATCTGTCTTAGTGCTGGGGTTAATGACATTGGGAAGGGCAGGAGACAGGAGCTGTTGGATAAGTACACGTCAGCCATAGAAGTAGTCAGGTCTAAGGGAGGGATCCGAGTCATATGTAGCGTTTTGCCTAGAAAAGGAGTGGGCAATGAATGGATGTCTAGGGCAATTGGTATAAATTGCTGGCTAGACAGGTACTGCAAGGAACTTGCAATCCTATTCATTGATAACTGGGAAAAATTCTATGGCAAATGTGATATGGGATGAGGTTCATCTCTCTGGGGCTGGAGTGGTTGCATTAACCAATTCGATTGAGGGGGTAATTGATGACTTGTCTAGGACTTTAAACTGATAGATTATAGAGGTATGGGTGTTTGTGGGAAACAATCAGGCTGCAGTAATTAAAAGACAATACTCAAAATAAAGTTGCTAGTAATGGCAAATCAATTGATCAACAAACAAAGAGAGAGATAGTAGAGGGCAACAAGTGACTAGCTCCCTTAAGGTTTACTATGCAAATAGTAGGAGTCTAAGAAATAGGATAGATGAGCTAAGATTACTTGCAAGTGCAGGTAATATAAATATTATTGGTATAACAGAGACCTGGTTCAACTTGAATGATTGAGAAATGCCTTCTGAATGCAACATACAGGGTTATAAACTATTCCACGCTGATAGGGTCAACAGGAAGGGTGGTGGAGTGGCAATGCTTGTCAGAAATAATTTAAATTGTTGTCTTAGATATGATATAAGATTAGAAACATCGAACACAGATTCTGTTTGGCTACAGTTTCTCGAGGGTTGTGACAAATTAATTTTGGGTGTGATTTATAGTCCCCCAAACCTTGATAGGGAGTGCAGTAAGCTGTTATGGGACAAAATTCATAAGGCGTCTAGATATAAAAATGTTGTGTTAATGGGAGATTTTAACTTTAGACAAATTGATTGGAGCAATACGACAGGAAATCTTGAGTCTAGTGACTTTCTTGAATATGGTTCAGAACTGCTTCTTAGAACAGTTTGTGACAGAACCAACTAGAGGAAACAATCTGCTTGACTTGGTTCTTGCTAACAAAGAATCACTAATTATTAATCTTGAGGTTAATGATGAGCTTGGGGAAAGTGATCACAAATCACTTAGTTTCAACAAATCATGGAATTACCCAGATAACTGCAATCAAATCTCTGTCCCAGACTTTCGCTTGGCCGATTTCATAAGACTGAGAAATTACCTGGGTGGGCTAAATTGGGATGACCTGACTATGGGTCAGAGAGGTGATCTTGGTTGCCATTATGACTTTTTTCAGTGCATAGTTCTAGCTGGCCAGGCAACTTTTGTTCCGAGTAGGGATATTAGATCTAACAAAAATTATCCCGCTTCACACACAAAGGGCCCGGGTTCGATTCCCGGCGGGTGGAAACATTTCGACACGTTTCCTTACACCTGTTGTCCTGTTCACCTAGCAGCAAATAGGTACCTGGGTGTTAGTCGACTGGTGTGGGTCGCATCCTGGGGGACAAGATTAAGGACCCCAATGGAAATAAGTTGGACAGTCCTCGATGACGCACTGACTTTCTTGGGTTATCCTGGGTGGCTAACCCTCCGAGGTTAAAAATCCGAACGAAATCTTATCTTATCTAACAATAGATTAAAACATCCCAATGGTGAAAAGAGAGGCATATATAGGCGTACCGAAAGAGGAGATGGAAAGTTAAGAAATCACTAAATTCAATTAAAGAGAAATAGAAGAATAAGAAAAACAAAAAGGGATTATGAGGCTAAGGTTGCAAGGGATTTGAAGACTAACCCAAAAGGGTTCTTTCAGGTATACAGAAATAACGTTCGGGACAAGATTGGCCCACTTATGAGTAACTCAGGTCAGATCACTGACAGTGATAAGGATATGTGTGAAATTTTCAATACTTACTTCCTGTCAGTTTTTACCCAGGAAAATACTAGCGAAATTCCTGAAATAATAGATTATGTAGTACAGGACGATAAACTATGCACGATTGCTGTAACTAGTGACATGATCCTCAGACAAATAGAGAAATTAAAACTTAACAAATCCCCAGGCCCTGATGAACTGTTTGCAAGGGTGTTAAAGGAATGTAAAGAGGAACTTAGCATACCTTTGGCTAATCTTTTCAACATATCACTACAAACTGGCATAGTGCCTGGTAAGTGGAAAAAGGCAAATGTAATACCTATTTACAAGGCAAGTGACAGGTCCTTAGCTTCGAACTATAGACTAATAAGCCTTACCTCCAAAGTGGGAAAATTTATGGAATCAATAATTGCCGAAGCAATTCGTAGCCATCTTGATAGGCATAAATTGATTACTGAATCTCAACACGGTTTTACAAAGGGGAGTTCCAGTTTTACGAATTTACTAACTTTTATCACAAAGGTGTTTGAGGAGGTAGATCATGGTAATGAATATAATATTGTGTATATGGACTTCAGTAAGGTTTTCGATAGAGTTCCACATCAGAGGCTATTGAGGAAACTTAAGGCACATAGAATAGGAGGGGAAATAGGCAGCAGAGAGTTTGCATAAATTGGGAGAAAAAAGAATGGGGGCACGTCACAAGCGGTGTTCCACAGGGGTCAGAGTTGGGCCCGTTGTTGTTCACAATTTACATAAACGACATAGATGAGGGAATGAATAGCGACATAAGCAAATTTGCTGATGACACCAAAATAGGCCGTCCAATTCATTCTAATGAGGACACTAGAGCACTCCAGGATGATTTGAATAGACTGATGCAATGGTCGGAGAAGTGGCAGATGCTGCTTAAAATAGACAAATGCAAAGTTCTAAATGTTGGACAGGAAAATAACCATGCCACATATAAAGTAAATAATGTAGATCTTAATACTACTTGCTGCAAAGAGGATTTAGGAGTTCTTGTTGGCAGTAATCTAAAACCAAGACAACAGTGCATTAGTGCTCGCAATAAAGCTAACAGAATCCTTGGCTTCCTATCTAAAAGTATAAATAGAAGTCCTCAGGTTGTTCTTCAACTCTATATATCCTTGGTTAGGCCTCATGTAGATTATGCTGCTCAAGTCTGATCACCGTATTGCAGAATGGATATTAATGCACTGGAAAACGTGCAGAGGAGGATGACAAACTTGATCCCATGTATCAGAAATCTTCCCTATGAGGACCCTGAATCTGGATTCTCTAGAAAGGTGTAGAATTAGGAGGGATATGATCGAGGTGTATCAATGGAAAACAAGAATAAATAAAGGGGATGTAAATAGCGTGCCGAAAATTTCCAGCCAAGACAGGACTCGCAGCAATGGTTTCAAGTTGGAAAAATTCAGGTTCAGGAAGGATATAGGAAAGCACCGGTTTAGTAATAGAGTTGTGGATGAGTGGAACAAACTCCCGAGTACAGTTATTCAGGCTATAACGTTGTGTAGTTTTAAAAATAGGTTAGATAAATACATGAGTGGGTGTGGGTGGGTGTGAGTTGGACCTGACTAGCTTGTGCTACTAGGTCTCATACCTTCCTCCTTCCTTAAGAGGAAGTGGCCTGACTAGGTGTGTCATTGGGATAATCCGTGGGGAGACATGGACCTGCTTCGCATGGGTCAGTAGGCCCGTCGCAGTGTTCCTTCTTTCTTAAGTTCTTATATCTACGTTTATTCAAGATTATGAAAATAATAATAATAATAATAATAATAATAATAGTAATATCTTTAGTACAAGTACTTGTACAAGGTATACAGGCCTAGCTGACATCAGTGACATACTACTATATAGAAAGCCGCTTGTTATGCTGAGCATTTCGGGCAAATTAGGTCAGTTTTGTCCCAGGATGCGACCCACACCAGTCCACTAACACCCAGATACCCATTTTACTGATGGGTGAATATAGACGACCAGAGTAAAGAAACACGTCCAATGCATTCATATACCAATGCAAGTTGTATGTTTAGTGGTCACGTGTAGAAGAAAGTTAGAGGGGAGGTACGGGGGTGCTGTGGTGCCTATCAACCACATGATTATTAAGGCTGCATATTACATACTACGGCGAGTACAAGTACTTGCAGTGGGTCTACAGTACCTGGCCATGCTAGACACCAGTAAAACAAAGACTAGGAATGAAATAGACATCGGAAGATGGTCTAGGTTATTCTCCCACCACCAGAACGTAAATGCAATTATTTACACTATGTACACTGAGCATAAACCAATAAACAAAATTGCGAATATAGTTGAGAGAGTGTCAGTATAAGAACTCTCACTGCTACACAACATCCACATAAAAGACTGAATTCTAGTATGTAACAGCCATTACTAGTTACTCGAGGATCTGGGGGAATCCAGGATACACTTGCATGTAAAGTAACTGCACTTGGGACTCCTCCCTGTCTCACCCTGAAACACCTCCCTGTCTCACCCTGAAACACCTCCCTGTCACACCCTGAAACACCTCCCTGTCACACCCTGAAACACCTCCCTGTCACACCCTGAAACACCTCCCTGTCACACCCTGAAACACCTTCCTCTCTCACCCTGAAACACCTCCCTGTCACACCCTGAAACACCTCCCTGTCACACCCTGAAACACCTCCCTCTCTCACCCTGAAACACCTCCCTCTCTCACCCTGAAACACCTTCCTCTCTCACCCTGAAACATGTAGACAGCTTCCAGCACAAGGTTAGGTAACCCCCTCTCCCCTAAGCCTTGACCTGTTATGACTTTGACTGACTTTAGATGACATTCAGGAACGTGGTTATGTGAATTATGTCGAATACACAATTACAGTCTGCGTCCTGCACATTCACTACCTGTCAAGAATACCGTAATACCCAAAACATGAATTAAACTGGAATAAACCTTGGGAATAAATACCGACAAATTGGTTTAGAAAAACACGTAAGAAAACACTAGGACATATTTATTAGAGAACGTTTCGGTCCTGAGACCTTGGTCACTTCTAACATACAGTCATACATACACATGTGTGTGTATATATACACGGACATACACCTCTGTATATATATATCTATATATATATATATATATATATATATATATATATATATATATATATATATATATATATATACACAGACATACACCTCTGTGTATATACCCCGTGATACTTGTTATTTTCGGTGTCTATAACCCAAGAATAAAGATCAAATTTTCTTCTCGATATAACTTAAACAAAATTTATTTGTGGGACTGAATAAAGTATTTCAGTACCATTTCTGATGTTGCAGTTATTTAAAATAAATAAGAATTTAAATTTGTAATAAAAAAACAATTTAATAAAGCAGGTGTTAGTAATAATAGAGTGGAACCCCGATGTTTGAACTTAATTGGTTCCTAGGTGGTGTTCGAACTGCGAGAAGTTCGATATCCGAAACAGTATTTCCCAGGCTTTAATTATCTGCCACACAAGTACTGGAGGATGTTGAACTGACTCTTCCAAAAGTCTGTGAGAGTCAGGTCAGTGCCAGAGGTCACTTCAAGGTACTTTTGAAACAGGACTTTGCTGTAAATTTCTTTTACAAATGAATTTTAAACAAGTCATTGCATTCGGATTCCAGAAAAACGTTCAAAATACCCGGTGTTTTTTTCTGAACAAAATTGCTGGAACTTGTTTGTTCGAGGTTCTGTAAGTTCAAACACCGAAGTTCCACTGTATATATTGTAAACTTTCTAAAAAAATTCTTCAGTGTATGTGTATGGTATGTGTATGGTATGTGTATGGTATGGTATGTGTATGGTATGGTATGTGTATGGTATGTGTATGGTATGGTATGTGTATGGTATGGTATGTGTATGGTATGGTATGTGTATGGTATGTGTATGGTATGGTATGTGTATGGTATGGTATGTGTATGGTATGGTATGTGTATGGTATGGTATGTGTATGGTATGGTATGTGTATGGTATGGTATGTGTATGGTATGGTATGTGTATGGTATGGTATGTGTATGGTATGTGTATGGTATGTGTATGGTATGGTATGTGTATGGTATGGTATGTGTATGGTATGGTATGTGTATGGTATGTGTATGGTATGTGTATGGTATGTGTATGGTATGTGTATGGTATGGTATGTGTATGGTATGGTATGTGTATGGTATGTGTATGGTATGGTATGTGTATGGTATGGTATGTGTATGGTATGGTATGTGTATGGTATGTGTATGGTATGGTATGTGTATGGTATGTGTATGGTGCACAATACCAACGAGATGACTCATACGGTCTTTATCAGTTCCTTCAACACTAAACCTCTTCAATGAGGTGCAGTGATGCCGGTGACGAGGCTCTTGGTCCAAGGAACTGGTCAATGAGACACTTGTGATATATGGGTGTCCATATTCTGGGAACGTCAGCCAATGGTTTCTTCAGTCCAATACACTGAACTGAAGATAACGTTGGTGAGAAGCTCTTGATCTAAGGAATTGGATCTGTGCCCCAGTTCCCTGAATTAAGCCTGAATGTCTTTCACATCCCCCCACAGGCGCTGTATAATCCTACGAGTTTAGCGCTCCCCCAGCCACTGGCGGGCGAAACGTTCCTAGAGTATTGTTACCTAAACGTTCCATAAGTTCCTCATTTATTAACTTGTCGGTTTTCTAAACCATTTATTCTAACCCAGGAATTAGATGTATCATCCCTTTAATTGGATCAAACCCGACTGCCTTCCATCCCCCGAGGCGCTGTGTTAAGCCCTAAGAGTTTAGTGCTCCTATTAATGCAATAATTCTCGTAAACTACAGCATTTTTGCACGAATATTATATTTGAAAAATTCCCCGAAAAAGAATTATCTAAAAAATGTTCATCATTGAGTCAGTAAAATTCTTGTAGAAAAGTAATAAATTTTATGTATAGCAGATTGGAAAAAAAAAATTTGATTTAAAATTAGTCAGTATATCTGTGCTTTTTTAACTTGGGGGGGGGGGGGGGGGGGGTATTGCTTGCTTAGTAATTTGGTTTCAATGACTTCCATGTATGTTGTGGAATTAGTGTGTGTATGTGTGTGTGTGTTTGTACTCATCTAGTTGTGGTTGCAGGGGTCGAGTCTCGGCTCCTGGGCCCCGCCTCTTCACTGGCTGCTACTCAGTTACTCTACCCGCTCCGTGAGCTTTATCATACTTCTCCTTAAAGCTATACATGGATCCTGCCTCCACTACATCACTTCCCAGACTATTCCACTTCCTGACTACTGTGACTGAAGAAATGCTTCCTAACATCCCTGTGATTCATCTGATTCTTCAGATTCCAACTGTGACTCCTTGTTGCTGTGTCCCATCTTTGGAACATCCTGTCTCTGCCCACCTTGTCTATTCCTCTGAGTTTTATATGTCGTTATCATGTCCTCCCTCTCTCCTGTCTTCCAGTGTCGTCAGGTTGATTTCCCTTAACCTCTCCTCGTAGGGCATGCCCCTTAGCTCTGAGACTAGTCTTGCTGCAAACTTTTGCACTTTCTCTAGTTTCCTTATATGCTTGGCTAGGTGAGGGTTCCAAATTGGTGCTGCATACTCCAGTATAGGCCTAATGTACACAGTGTACAAGGTCTTAATTGACTCCTTATTAAGATATCAGAATGCTATTCTCAGGTTTGCCAATTGCCCGCATGCTGCCGCAGTTATTTGGTTGATGTGCGCCTCAGGAAATGTGCCCGGTGTTATACTCTCCTCAAGATCCTTTTCCTTTACTGAGGTTTGTGGTCTCTGGCCCCCTAGATTGTACTCCATCTGTGGTCGTCTTTTCCCTTCCCCAGTCTTCATGGCTTTGCACTTGGTGGGGTTGAACTTAGGAGCCAGTTGCGAGATCAGTCTTGCAGCCTGTCCAGATCCCTCTGTAGTTCTGCCTGGTCCTCGTTCGATTGAATTCTCATCAACTTCACATCATCTGCAAACAGGGACACTTCGGAGTCTATTCCTTCCGTCATGTTCACAAATACCAGAAAAAAGCACCGGTCCTAAGACTGATCCCTGTGTCTCCCCGCTAGTCACAGGTGCCCACTCTGACACCTCACCATGTACCATGACTCGCTGTCGTCTTCCTGACAGGTATTCCCTGATCCATTGTAGTGCCTTCCCTGTTATCCCTGCCTGGTCCTCCAGCTTTTGCACTAATCTATTGTGTGGAACTGTGTCAAACGCCTTCTTACGATCCAAGAAAACGCTGTCTACCCTTCGCGGTCGTTTTTGTGACCTCCCCTCCTTCCTTAGCCTGATTACCTGGTCCTTGACTGTTGTTTTCCTCCTGAAGTGGCTGTACAACAGCTTTGGGCCAGATTTGGCTTTCGCTGTGGGTATGTGTGTGTGTGTGTGTGTCTGTGTATGTGTGTGTGTCATTGCCAAGTTGCGCGTCATGATGAAACTAAGGCGTGATGAGGCATAAAATAGTTTGGTCGTTGAACTACAGGATCAAGTTATGAAGATCACTGGTACAGTTTAGATGAGTGTGAGGACTGTACCGCTAGAGGTGAGGGTAAGGTTTTGGTTAAATGTGTTTATATTAGCATTATATATTCACCCTGATGTATCTAAAATCTTGCTTGAGAAATGTTATGGTGATACCGGCAAGATGTGGAAAAAGACACTTATGTACAGATCAGGACATGTATTAAAGGAAACGTTTCGCCACGAGTGACTTCCTCAGTCCTAATACAGAGATAACATGTAGATAAATAGTTCAGACAACCGACAAATTGATAAATTAGACACATGTGCAACACTTGGGTATCTTTATTCGGGAAACGTTTCGCCACACATTGCCTTCATCAGTCCTATACAAAGAAGAATGGTGAAAGTCAAAAGGAGTTTGAAGTAATCAGTCCCTCAGCCTGGAGTCTATATAATCTGTCCAGTCTTGTTCATGTAGGTCTGGCAGGACGGGTCCTGGCCCGGGTCTTCTCCATGTGGTGACCTGGCAGTGGCTCCCGAATGAGTGTCAGAGTTGGTACAAGTGATGTATCACAGTACTATGGCAGAAGCATGGTGAGCATTCATGTCAAATGGAGTACCGTTTACAGCCCTGTGGCGGGGGCAGCCCTAAGACAAGGGCGCGGCGAGTCTTTTAACTCCAAATGAGCCTACTCAGGAAATTCTCTGGAGGTATGTTGAACATCTAACGTCTGAAGGAAGTGAATGGAAGAGATTACTAAGAAATGAGTATTTATAGTGGCAGAAGTCGGGTGGAAAGAAGAAGCAGGAGCAGGAGTAGTAGTACAATTGTGGAAAGATGGGTTTGTAATAAAGTTGGTAGAATTACCGACAATATGTAAAGTAAAAGGACACAAGTGCAACTAATGTGACATTTTATTGTGGCAACGTTTCGCTCTCCAGGAGCTTTGTCAAGCCGTTACAAGCAGTACATAACGAACGAACGAACGAACGAAAGTTCAGGTAAGATCCCAAATGGGATGAGCGGCGAAGACGGGACAGACGAAGAATAGTGCTGGAGAGGAGTGTTCTTAGTAGTAGAAATAAGAGCCAGGGTTTAACCCAGCAGCGAAGGCGATCGTGGGACAGATATTGAGAAGAGAAATTCAGCCTCTTCTGTTGGGACTCCGGTGGGTTGAGCGGGAAGAACGGGACAGGCGAAGATTAGCGCTAGAGAGGAGTGTAGAACTGAGCCATGTCTTAACCCTAGAACTAAGGCGAACGTGGGTCAGAGAATGGTACCTGTCATAGAAGGTACCTGTCAGCGAATCCAAGGTTGAACATTAAAATGGTATAAAATACCGACAGGTTGTTAGGTAAGATTTATGCAACAGTTAGGTATCTTTATTTCGAAACGTTTCGCCTACACAGTAGGCTTCTTCAGTCGAATACAGAAAAGTTGATAGAAGCAGAAGATACTTGAAGACGATGTAATCAGTCCATCACCCTTGAAGTTTTGAGGTGGTCAGTCCCTCAGTCTGGAGAAGAGTATTGTTCCATAGTCTGAAACAATATGTTTCAGACTATGGTATACAAAACCGACAGGTTGGTAGGTAGACTTCGGAACAGAACTTCTCCAGGCTGAGGGACTGACAACCTCAAATCTACGACTTCAACGGTGATGGACTGATTACATCGTCTTCACATCTCTACTGCTTCTGCCTACTTTCTGTACTCGACTGAAGAAGCCTACTGTGTAGGCGAAACGTTTCGGAGTAAAGTTGCCTAAATGTTGCCTATGCGTCTTACCTACCAACCTGTCGGTTTTGTATATCATTTTGATATTCACTCTGTCAGACACTGCAACACAATGGCATCTTGGTACAGAAAACACCTTACATCCCCATCATACAATCTGTCACTGTCCTTGGCGTTAATCTTGACTACCTTCTTCGTTTACACGGACACATTCACTCAAGGCATGCAATAGCTAGTAAGGCCCTTGCGGGCCTCTTCAAGCTGAAACATGCCTCCCAACGCACCAAACTACACCTCTACAAATCCCTAATACGTCCTCTGATAACTTACTCTCCTCTAGCCCTCTCTCTTGCAGCAAAAACAAACTTAAACTGCAGCGTGTCCAGAACAAGGCGCTGCGCTGGGTGCTTGATGTCAGATGGGAGGACTTCGCCACAAGCGAGTCTCTCCATGCTCAATTAAACATCCCTGCGCTGAATCTGTACTGGAAGACGCTCAGTGACAGACAGATTGACAAACTCGTGACACGACATGACTACTGGACCTTTCTCCTTGACAAAGACATTCGCAGACCCACAAACCAACACAACCTTTTCTACTCCTTGCATGATCCTGCTCCTAACCCTATTTACAAATAACCTTGGATTCGCTGACAGGTACCTTCTGTGACAGGTACCATTCTCTGACCCACGTTCGCTTTAGCTTTTGGGTTAAGACATGGCTCAGTTCTACACTCCTCTCTAGCGCTAAACGTCGCATGTCCCTTCCTCCCCGCTCACCCCACCGGAGTCCCAACAGAAGAGCCTGAATTTCTCTTCTCAATATCTGTCCCACGATCGCCTTCGCTGCTGGGTTAAACCCTGGCTCTATGAGGATGAGTTCCCTTAATCTCTCCCCCGAAATAGTATTATTGCAAAACCGTTGCACTTTCTCCAGTTTCTTCAAGTGTTTGACCAGGTGTGGGTTCCATAATGGTGCTACATACTCCAATATGGGCCTGACGTATACGGTGTATAGTGTCGTGAATGACTCCTCTCTGGTTCGCCAGGCGCCCATATGTTGGTTAATGTGCGCCTCAGGAGATGTGCTCGGTATGATACTCACCCCAAGATCCTTTTCCTTAAGCGAGGTTTGCAGCCTTTGATTCCTTAGCCTGTACTCTGTCTGCGGTCTTCTTCGTCCATCCTCAAGCTTCATAACTTTGTACTTGCTGGGGTTTAACTCCAGGAGCCATTTGTCAGACAAGGCTTGCATCCCGTCAAGAACTCCCTTGTTATTTTGCTTGATCCTCATCCGCTTGTAATCAGCGAGCAGACACAACTTTATTCCTTTCCTCATATCATTCACACATACCAGAAACAGCACTGGACCTAAGACTGATCCTTGTGGAACCCCACTCAACACTTGGGCCTACTCTGACTTGTGTATCAGCGACCAGCATCAGCAACCAGCATCAGCAACCAGCATCAGCAACCAGCATCAGCAACCAGCATCAGCAACCAGCATCAACAATCAGAATCGGCAACCAGTGAAGCAGTGCAGACTAAATCTGGTAACAGAGGGAAAAGCAAGACATTCAACGAGCAGTGAAATTTGAGAAAAGGCAGCGGACAGTTTCTGTGTTGTCACAATAAAAGGCCAGGACGGGCTACGAGCTTCAATTTCAAGTGTCCACAGAATTCTATGCAGGAAATTTGTGAATCACGGAAGGAAAAAAAAAGATGTGGACTTGTCAAAAGTGACGGAGGTAAACCCTTTCAAAATAGTTTTCCGACAAACAGAAAAACTTTGGAAAAAAGATATAAAAAATACAAAGCTATAATAAGATATAAACAAGACAAAGCTAAAGACAAAACAGGACAAAGTTAGACAAAATAGATGTAAACAAGACAGAGCATTAAAATGTAGATATAAAAAAGACAAAGCTATAGACACAAGTCAGGAAACTAGAAAAATATATATAAACAAGCCAGGAAGCTATAACCATAGATATAAACAACAGATATACACAACACAGATGAAACAAAAGCAATAAAAGACAGGCGGAAGATGACCCCCCCCCCAGACTGCAACATTCAACATATCCCTCAATATAAGGTAATTCTCAGGTGCTCTTGTTCAAAGGAAATATTTGTATCTGTCTGTCTCGCAACTCCCAGACACTGTACGACTACTTCTGTGTCTAATAATCCTTCTATATGTAATAATAATTACAGATATTTCAGTCACTGCGCGATTCCAGGAAGGTAACCTTGTACCTCAGTGATTCCAGGAAGGTATCCCCGTGTTCCATAACCCTAGTACCTTGTACCTCAGTGATTCCAGGAAGGTAACCCCGTGTTCCATAACCCTAGTACCTTGTACCTCAGTGATTCCAGGAAGGTATCCCCGTGTTCCATAACCCTGGTACCTTGTACCTCAGTGATTCCAGGAAGGTATCCCCGTGTTCCATAACCCTAGTACCTTGTACCTCAGTGATTCCAGGAAGGTATCCCCGTGTTCCATAACCACAGTCCTCTGTACCTCATTGATTCCAGGATGGTATCCCCGTGTTCCATAACCCCAGTCCCTTATGCTTCAATGCACGTAATTGGAATAGTGCAGAGTGTGCCATAATTTAATAATTCAGTCAAATATTAGTGTTGAAGATTTGAAAGGAATCAGAAGCGACATTCATAAGTCACAGTTTGGAAACTAATATCCAAATTTCTTCATTAAAATTGCAAATTTGGACATATACGGTCTAAATCTAATTCAGAACTTGCAGAGATCAATATTATAAAATACACAAGAACGTTTAGTCTGAAGCCGCTCAGAAGTTGTATCATCGTTACGATCATGATAAGCTTCAAAATAATTAAATGTACCACTCGGAAATGAACATATGGAAAACAGTATTTCAGTTTTTTCCATTTTTTCCAGTCCGAACTATTTATTTTTCTAAATAAGATTGACCAGTTTTATGGAAGCTTAGTGTACTTAAAGCAATTTTTAAGACTGGTCTTGGATGTTATTAACCGCAAAAGAATACTGTGACAAGTTTCTGACGAGACAATTCATTCTCTAATTATTTCACAAAAAAGCAGTTATTGACTCGACTCAAGAAATCGTAATGACACGATCGCTAACGCGACGGTCTGGAGTTTTGAGACTCTATGACCGCGGGTTCAATCCCCACGGCCACGCTAGCTGGAGATTCGTCTGTAAAAACTTGCATTTGTGGTCACAGAGGTGCCTGTGCTATCTTTCCTATGGTGTAGAAATATACCTAGTTGGATGAATCTTATTGTGGCTAGCTGGTCTAGTGGCTAACGCGACGGGCTGGAGTTTTGAGACTATGACCGCGGGTTCAATCCCGGCCGGGGGTATGGTTTACAGTTATTGAACCTGGCGCATAATAACTTTCACAACATAACATTAAGAGGTTATTTCCCTCGAGGAAGACATCACTAAAAGTTTAAATCTGACCGGAAGATGCATTTTTCAGTTATTGCTCGGAATCCAACAGAATTTTTGGCTACACAGCCTTAACCCATAAAACATTTTATCCATTTCAGATGATGTATCAGCCAAGTAAGACTGATGTCGTTCACAACTGCTATATTTTAAATCAGAAGAAAGCTCTCAATCCGTAGGGGTCATATAGCACTTTTGGAATGGGAGGCATTCAAATTCGATCCAAACAAGGGAAAGACAAGTCCAGTTCCTTGGATTAAGAGCCCCTCACCAGCATCGAGGGGAAAGTGACAAAATGGTGGCTGGATGGAGCCTCCTCCAGGAATAACACAAATAATGTGAGAAATTTTGAAGAGGATCAAATAAGTCGTTCATGAGTAATAAACAAATATTTGTGATAAAGTAGGCGAAAATGTGGCTAAAAATTTTACGAAAAATAGGAAAGTTTTCCCTCGTTATTAAGAGCAACGTAAGATCGCGTTTTTTTTTTCCATTTTTCTTTTTTACATATACATTTTGCTTCTCACATTTACATTCTATTTAAAATTCTTTACAATCCTGTAAGAAAAGTATTTAGATCTTTTTGAAAAACCCACTTAGAGAAAATTGATCCCCAAAATTGGCAAATTACCGTCCACTAAGCTCAAAATTTGTACAAAAATTCTTCTTAAGACACACCAGCATTAGGGTTTGAAGCTTATCTAAAGAGGCATTCACCAGTTATTATGTGTAAGCTAATTTACTTTATAAAACTGGCGCGATATTTACACAGTTTAAAGCTGTGTTTTAATAAAACCCAATGATGGTCAAAGTTTGAAGCCGATCACAAGAAGCATTCGTTAATTACTTAATAAAAACATGGATATCACTATTCAATACAGTTGGCAAATTGTGAACTGTGCCAGCCAGTGCCAGTGCCAGCGCCAGCCAGTGCCAGAGTGAACCTTGTGTTCAGGTAAACCTGTGCCAGAGCGAACCTTGTTTTCAACGAAACCTGTGCCAGCCAGTGCCAGTGTGAACCTTGTGTTCAGGTAAACCTGTGCCAGCCAGTGCCAGTGTGAACCTTGTGTTCAGGTAAACTTGTGCCAGCCAGTGCCAGTGTGAACCTTGTGTTCAGGTAAACCTGTGCCAGCCAGTGCCAGTGTGAACCTTGTGTTCAGGTAAACTTGTGCCAGCCAGTGCCAGTGTGAACCTTGTGTTCAGGTAAACCTGTGCCAGCCAGTGCCAGTGTGAACCTTGTGTTCAGGTAAACTTGTACCAGCCAGTGTCAGTGTGAACCTTGTGTTCAGGTAAACCTGTGCCAGCCAGTGCCAGTGTGAACCTTGTGTTCAGGTAAACCTGTGCCAGCCAGTGCCAGTGTGAACCTTGTGTTCAGGTAAACCTGTGCCAGCCAGTGCCAGTGTGAACCTTGTGTTCAGGTAAACCTGTGCCAGTCAGTGCCAGAGTGAACCTTGTGTTCAGGTAAACCTGTGCCAGTCAGTGCCAGTGTGAACCTTGTATTCAGGTAAACCTGTGCCAGCCAGTGCCAGTGTGAACCTTGTATTCAGGTAAACCTGTGCCAGCCAGTGACAGTGTGAACCTTGTGTTCAAGTAAACCTGTGCCAGTCAGTGCCAGAGTGAACCTAGTGATCAGGTAAACCTGTGCCAGTCAGTGCCAGTGTGAACCTTGTGTTCAGGTAAACTTGTACCAGCCAGTGCCAGTGTGAACCTTGTATTCAGGTAAACCTGTGCCAGCCAGTGCCAGTGTGAACCTTGTGTTCAGGTAAACTTGTACCAGCCAGTGCCAGTGTTAACCTTGTATTCAGGTAAACCTGTGCCAGCCAGTGACAGTGTGAACCTTGTGTTCAAGTAAACCTGTGCCAGCCAGTGACAGAGTGAACCTTGTGTTCAGGTAAACCTGTGCCAGTCAGTGCCAGAGTGAACCTTGTGTTCAAGTAAACCTGTGCCAGCCAATGCCAGTCTTAACCTTGTGTTCAGGTAAACCTGTGCCAGCCAGTGCCAGTGTGAACCTTGTGTTCAGGTAAACCTGTGCCAGCCAGTGCCAGTCTTAACCTTGTGTTCAGGTAAACCTGTGCCAGCCAGTGCCAGAGTGAACCTTGTGTTCAGGTAAACCTGTGCCAGCCAGTGCCAGTGTGAACCTTGTGTTCAGGTAAACCTGTGCCAGTCAGTGCCAGTGTGAACCTTGTGTTCAGGGAAACACTTCTATGGTGAAAATTTGAAGCCGATCATATTAGTCATTCTTCAGTTACGTCTACGATAACAACAACAGATGTGCTACCCTGGGTACTACCCTGGGTACTACCCTGGGTATTGTGCAGGGTACTACCCTGGGTACTACCCTGGGTATTGTGCAGGGTACTACCCTGGGTACTACCCTGGGTATTGTGCAGGGTACTACCCTGGGTACTACCCTGGGTATTGTGCAGGGTACTACCCTGGGTATTGTGCAGGGTACTACCCTGGGTACTACCCTGGGTATTGTGCAGGATACTACCCTGGGTACTACCCTGGGTATTGTGCAGGGTACTACCCTGGGTACTACCCTGGGTATTGTGCAGGGTACTACCCTGGGTATTGTGCAGGGTACTACCCTGGGTACTACCCTGGGTATTGTGCAGGATACTACCCTGGGTACTACCCTGGGTATTGTGCAGGGTACTACCCTGGGTACTACCCTGGGTATTGTGCAGGGTACTACCCTGGGTATTGTGCAGGGTACTACCCTGGGTACTACCCTGGGTATTGTGCAGGATACTACCCTGGGTACTACCCTGGGTATTGTGCAGGGTACTACCCTGGGTACTACCCTGGGTATTGTGCAGGGTACTACCCTGGGTATTGTGCAGGGTACTACCCTGGGTACTACCCTGGGTATTGTGCAGGATACTACCCTGGGTACTACCCTGGGTATTGTGCAGGGTACTACCCTGGGTACTACCCTGGGTATTGTGCAGGGTACTACCCTGGGTATTGTGCAGGGTACTACCCTGGGTACTACCCTGGGTATTGTGCAGGATACTACCCTGGGTACTACCCTGGGTATTGTGCAGGGTACTACCCTGGGTACTACCCTGGGTATTGTGCAAGGTACTACCCTGGGTATTGTGCAGGGTACTACCCTGGGTACTACCCTGGGTATTGTGCAGGATACTACCCTGGGTACTACCCTGGGTATTGTGCAGGGTACTACCCTGGGTACTACCCTGGGTATTGTGCAGGGTACTACCCTGGGTACTACCCTGGGTATTGTGCAGGATACTACCCTGGGTACGACCCTGGGTATTGTGCAGGGTACTACCCTGGGTACTACCCTGGGTATTGTGCAGGGTACTACCCTGGGTATTGTGCAGGGTACTACCCTGGGTACTACCCTGGGTATTGTGCAGGATACTACCCTGGGTACTACCCTGGGTATTGTGCAGGGTACTACCCTGGGTACTACCCTGGGTATTGTGCAGGGTACTACCCTGGGTATTGTGCAGGGTACTACCCTGGGTACTACCCTGGGTATTGTGCAGGATACTACCCTGGGTACTACCCTGGGTATTGTGCAGGGTACTACCCTGGGTACTACCCTGGGTATTGTGCAGGGTACTACCCTGGGTATTGTGCAGGGTACTACCCTGGGTACTACCCTGGGTATTGTGCAGGGTACTACCCTGGGTACTACCCTGGGTATTGTGCAGGGTACTACCCTGGGTACTACCCTGGGTATTGTGCAGGGTACTACCCTGGGTACTACCCTGGGTATTGTGCAGGGTACTACCCTGGGTACTACCCTGGGTATTGTGCAGGGTGCTACCCTGGGTACTACCCTGGGCATTGTGCAGGGTACTACCATGGGTACTACCCTGGGTACTACCCTGGGTATTGTGCAGGTTACTACCCTGGGTACTACCCTGGGTATTGTGCAGGGTACTACCCTGGGTACTACCCTGGGTATTGTGCAGGGTACTACCCTGGGTACTACCCTGGGTATTGTGCAGGGTACTACCCTGGGTACTACCCTGGGTATTGTGCAGGGTACTACCCTGGGTACTACCCTGGGTACTACCCTGGGTACTACCCTGGGTACTACCCTGGGTACTGCCTTGGGTACTACCCTGGGTACTGCCTTGGGTACTGTCCTGGGTACTACCCTGGGTACTACCCTGGGTACTACCCTGGGTACTACCCTGGGTACTGTCCTGGGTACTACTCTGGGTACTACTCTGGGTACTACCCTGGGTACTACCCTGGGTATTAATCTGGGTATTGTGCAGGGTACTACCCTGGGTATTGTGCAGGGTACTACCCTGGGTATTGTGCAGGGTACTACCCTGGGTATTGTGCAGGGTACTACCCTGGGTATTGTGCAGGGTACTACCCTGGGTACTACCCTGGGTATTGTGCAGGGTACTACCCTGGGTATTGTGCAGGGTACTACCCTGGGTACTACCCTGGGTATTGTGCAGGGTACTATCCTGGGTATTGTGCAGGGTACTACCCTGGGTATTGTGCAGGGTACTACCCTGGGTACTACCCTGGGTATTGTGCAGGGTATTACCCTGGGTACTACCCTGGGTATTGTGCAGGGTACTACCCTGGGTACTACCCTGGGTACTACCCTGGGTATTGTGCAGGGTACTACCCTGGGTACTACCCTGGGTATTGTGCAGGGTACTACCCTGGGTATTGTGCAGGGTACAACCCTGGGTACTACCCTGGGTACTTCCCTGGGTATTGTGCAGGATACTACCCTGGGTACTACCCTGGGTATTGTGCAGGGTACTACCCTGGGTACTACCCTGGGTATTGTGCAGGGTACTACCCTGGGTACTACCCTGGGTATTGTGCAGGGTACTTCCCTGGGTACTACCCTGGGTATTGTGCAGGGTACTACCCTGGGTACTACCCTAGTTATTGTGCAGGGTACTACCCTGGGTACTACCCTGGGTTTTGTGCAGGGTACTACCCTGGGTATTGTGCAGGGTACTACCCTGGGTACTACCCTGGGTATTGTGCAGGGTACTACCCTGGGTATTGTGCAGGGTACTACCCTGGGTACTACCCTGGGTAGTGGGCAGGGTACTACCCTGGGTACTGCCCTGGGTATTGTGCAGGGTACTACCCTGGGTATTGTGCAGGGTACTACCCTGGGTATTGTGCAGGGTACTACCCTGGGTATTGTGCAGGGTACTACCCTGGGTATTGTGCAGGGTACTACCCTGGGTATTGTGCAGGGTACTACCCTGGGTACTACCCTGGGTACTACCCTGGGTATTGTGCAGGGTACTACCCTGGGTACTACCCTGGGTACTGTCCAGGGTACTACCCAGGGTACTACCCTGGGTATTGTGCAGGGTACTACCCTGGGTACTACCCTGGGAATTGTGCAGGGTACTACCCTGGGAATTGTGCAGGGTACTACCCTGGGTACTACCCTGGGTATTGTGCAGGGTACTACCCTGGGTATTATGCTACCCCTGGGTACTACCCTGGGTATTGTGCAGGGTACTACCCTGGGTATTGTGCAGGGTACTACCCTGGGTATTGTGCAGGGTACTACCCTGGGTACTGTCCTGGGTACTACCCTGGGTATTGTGCAGGGTACTACCCTGGGTACTACCCTGGGTACTACCCTGGGTATTGTGCAGGGTACTACCCTGGGTACTGTCCTGGGTACTACCCTGGGTATTGTGCAGGGTACTACCCTGGGTACTACCCTGGGTATTGTGCAGGGTACTACCCTGGGTACTGTCCTGGGTACTACCCTGGGTATTGTGCAGGGTACTACCCTGGGTACTACCCTGGGTATTGTGAATGATACTACCCTGGGTACCGTCCAGGGTACTACCCTGCGTACTGTCCAGGGTACTACCCTGGGTACTGTCCAGGGTACTACCCTGGGTACTGTCCTGGGTACTACCCTGGGCATTGTCCAGGGTACTACCATGGGTACTGTCCAAGGTACTATCCTGGGTACTGTTCAGGGTACTACACTGGGCACTGTCCAGAGCACTACCCTGGGTACTGTCCAGGGCACTACCCTGGGTACTGCCTTGGGTACTACCCTGGGTACTGTCCAGGGTACTACACTGGGCACTGCCCAGGTCACTACCCTGGGTACTGTCCAGGGTACTACCCTGGGTACTGTCCTGGGTATTACCTTGGGTACTGTCCAGGGTACTACTGTGGATACTGTCCTGGGTACTACCCTCGGTACTACCCTGGGTACTGTCCAGGGTACTACCCTGGGTACTGTCCTGGGTACTACGCTGAGTTCTACCCTGGGTACTGTCCTGGGTACTACCTTGGGTACTGTCCAGGATACTACCTTGGGTATTGTGCAGGGTACTACCCTGGGTATTGTGCAAGGTACTACCCTGGGTATTGTGCAGGGTACTACCCTGGGTACTGTCCTGGGTACTACCCTGAGTTCTACTCTGGGTACTGTCCTGGGTACTACCTTGGGTACTGTCCAGGATACTACCTTGGGTATTGTCCAGGGTACTACCTTGGGTATTGTCCAGGGTACTACCCTGGGTATTGTCCAGGGTACTACCCTTGGTACTACCCTGGGTACTACCCTGGGTACTACTCTGGGTACCACCCTGGTACTATACTGGGTACTACCCTGGTACTTCCCTGGGTGCTACCCTGGGTACTACCCTGGGTACTGTTCAGGGCACTACCCTGGGTATTGTACAGGGTGCTGTCCTGGGTACTGTTCTGGGTACTACCCTGGGTACTATCCTGGGTACTACCCTGGGTACTGTCCAGGGTACTACCCTGGGTACTGTCCAGGGTACTACGCTGGGTACTGTCTTGGGTACTCTTCTGAGTACTACCTTAGGTACTGTCCAGGGTACTACCCTGGGTACTGTCCAGAGTACTGTCTGGGTACTGTCCAGGGTACTGTCCTGGGTACTGTCCAGGGTACTACCCTGCGTACTGTACTGGGTACTGCCCTGGGTACTGTTCTGGGTACTGTTCTGGGTACTGCCCTGGTTACTGTTCTGGGTAATGCCCTGGGTACTGTTCTGGGTACTGAACTGGGTACTGTCCTGGTTACTGTCGTGGATACTGTCCTGGGTAATCTCCTGGGTACTTCTCTGGGTACTACCCTGGGTACTGTCCTGAGTATTGTCCTGGGTACTACCCTTCCTACTGTCATGGGTACTATTATCGGTGCTATCCTCGGTACTACCCTGGGTACTGTTCTGCTTACTACCCTGGGTACTACTCTGGGTACTTCACTGGATACTGTCCTGGGTTCCGCCCTGGGTATTGTCCTTGGTACTGTCCTGGGTACTACCCTGAATACTGTCCTGGGTACTGTCCTGGTTACTCTCAAAAGTACTGTCCTGGGTACTCTCCTGGATACTACCCTGGGTATTATTCTGGGTACTATCCTGCGTACTATTCTGCGTACTATCCTGTAACTGCCCTGGGTACTGTCCTGGGTACTGTCGTGGATACTGACCTGGGTACTCTCGTGGGTACTATTCTGGGTATTACCCTGGGTACTACCCTGGATACTGTCCAGGGTACTACCTTGGGTACTGTCCTGGGTACTACCCTGGGTCCTGTCCTGGGTAAAACCCTGAGTACTACCCTGGGTACTACCTTGGGTACTGTCCAGTGTACTACCTTGGGTACTGTCCAGGGTACTACCCTGGGTAATGTCCTGGGTAGTAGCCTTGGAACTACCCAGGGTACTACCTGGGTACTGTCCAGGGTACTACCCTGGGTACTACTCTGGGTACCACCCTGGTACTACCCTTGGTACTACCCTGGGTACTGTCCAGGGTACTACCCTGGGTACTGTTCTGGGTACTACGCAGGGTATTGCCCAAGGCACTACCCTGGGTATTTTCCAGGAACTACCCTGGGAGCTGTCCTGGGTACTACCCAGGAATTACCCTGTGTACTACCCTGGGTACTGTCCAGAGTATTACTCGGAGCTGTCCAGGGTACTACCCTGGGTACTGTCCAGGGTACTACCCTGGGTACTGTCCAGGGTACTGCCCTGGGTACTGTCCAGGGTACTACCCTGGGTACTGACTTGGGTACTGTCCTGGGTACTACCCTGGGTACTGTCCTGGGTACTACCCTGCATACTGTCCAGGGTACTACCCTGGGTACTCTCCGGGGTACCACCCTGGGTACTGTCCAGGGTACTACTCTGGGTACTTTCCAGGGAACTAACCTGGGCACTGTCCAGGGTACTAACCTGGGTTCTGTCCAGGGTACCACCTTGGGTTCTGTCCAGGGTGCTACCCTGGGTTCTGTCCAGGGTACTACCCTGGGTTCTGTCCGGGGTACTACCCTGGGTACTGTCCAAGTACTACCCTGGGTACTGTCCAGGGGACTACACTGGGTACTGTCCAGGGTACTACCCTGAATACTGTCCTGGGTACTGTCCTGGTTACTCTACTGAATACTACTCTGGGTATTATTCTGGATACTATCCTGCGTACTGTTTTCCATACTATCCTTGTAGTACCCTGGATATTATCCTGGGTACTATCCTGGGTACTACCCTTGGTACTGTCCTCGGTGCTGTCCTGGGTACTGTCCTGTGTACTGCTCTGGGTATTGTGCTGGGTACTGTCCTGTTTACTGTCGTAGATACTGTCGTGGGTACTCTCCTGGGTACTATTCTGGGTATTACCGTGGGTACTACCCTGGGTACTGTCCAGGGTACTACCTTGGGTACTGTCTTGGGTACTACCTTGGGTACTGTCCAGGGTACTACTTTGGGTACTGTCCAGGGTACTACCTTGGGTACTGTCCAGCGTACTACCCTGGGTACTGTCCTGGGTAGTAACCTTGGTACTACCCAGGGCACTACCCTGGGTACTGTCCAGGGTACTACCCTGCATACTGTCCAAGGAACTACCCTGGGTACTGTCCAGTATACTACCCTAGGTAGTGTTCTGGGTACTACCCTGGGTATTGTCCAGGGTACTACCCTGGGTATTTTCCAGGGTACTACCCTGGGAACTGTCCTGGGTACTACCTAGGAATTACCCTGTGTACTACCCTGGGTACTGTCCAGAGTACTACCCTCGGAACTGTCCAGGGTACTACCCTGGGTACTGTCTAGGGTACTACCCTGGGTACTGTCTAGGGTACTACCCTGGGTATTTTCAAGGGTACTACCCTGGGAACTGTCCTGGGTACTACCTAGGAATTACCCTATGTACTACCCTGGGTACTGTCCAGAGTACTACCCTCGGAACTGTCCAGGGTACTACCCTGGGTACTGTCTATGGTACTACCCTGGGGACTGTCTTGGGCACTGTCCTGGGTACTACTCTGGGTATTGTCCTGGGTACTACCCTGCATACTGTCCAGGGTACTACTCTGGGTACTGTCCATGGTACTAACCTGGGTTCTCTCCAGGGTACTACCCTGGTTACTGTCCAAGTACTACCCTGGGTACTGTCCAGGGTACTACCCTGAATACCGTCCTGGGTACTGTCTTGGTTACTCTCCTGGATACTACTCTGGGTATTATTCTGGGTACTATCCTGCGTACTATTTTGCATACTATCCTTGTAGTACCCTGGATATTATCCTGGGTACTGTCCTGGGTACTACCCTTGGTACTGTCCTGGGTACTGTCCTGGGTACTGTCCTGTGTACTGCCCTGGGTATTGTGCTGGGTACTGCCCTTGTTACTGTCGTAGATACTGTCCTGGGTACTCTCCTGGGTACTATTCCGAGAATTACCCTGGGTACTACCCTGGGTATTGGGCTGGGTACTACTCTGGGTACCGTCCTGAGTACTGTCCTGGGTACTACCCTTCCTACTGTTCTGGGTACTATTCTCGGTACTATTCTCGGAACTACCCTGGGTACTATTCTCGGTACTATCCTGGGTACTACTCTTGGTACTACTCTGGATACTGTAGTCGGTACTGTCCTTGGTACTGTCCTTGGTACTGTCCTTGATACTGTCCTGGGTACTACCCTGGGTACTCTCCTGTTTATTGCCCTGGTTACTCTCATGGGTACTGCCCAGGGTACTACCCAGGGTGCCGTCCAAAGTACTACCCTGGGTACTGTCCAGGGCACTACCCTGGGTACTGCCAAGGATATTACCCTGGGTACTATCCATGGTACTATCTTATGTACTTTAAAGGGTACTAACCTGGGCACTGTCCAGGGTACTGCCCAGGGTACTTTCCAGGGCAGTACCCTGGATACTGTCCAGGGTACTACCTTGGGTACTGCCCTGGGTACTGTCATGGGCACTATACTGGGTACTGTCCTGGGTACAATGCTGAGTACTACCCTGGGTACTGTCCTGGGTACTACCTTCGATACTGTCCAGGGTACTACCCTGGGCACTGTCCAGGGTACTACCCTGGTTACTACTCTGGGTACCACCCTGGTACTACCCTGGGTACTACCCTCGGTACTACCCTGGGTACTGTCCAGGGTTCTACCCTGCGTACTGTCCAAGGAACTACCCTGGGTACTGTCCAGGGTACTACCCTGGGCACTGTCCTGGGTACTACCCTGGGTATTGTCCAGGGTACTACCCTGGATATTTTCCAGGGTACTACCCTGGGTTCTGTCCTGGGTACTACCCTGGATATTTTCCAGGGTACTACCCTGGGTTCTGTCCTGGGTACTACCCAGGTATTACCCTGGGTACTGTGCAGGGTACTACCCTCGGTACTGACCAGGATACTACCCTGGGTTCTGTCCGGGGTACTACCCTGGGTACTGTCCAGGGTACTACCCTGGGTACTGTCCAGGGAACTACGCTTGGTACTGTCCAGAACACTACTCTGGGTTCTGTCCAGGGTACTTCCCTTGGTACTACCCTGGGTACTACCCTGGGTACTGTCCTGGGTACTACCCTAGGTATTTCCCTGGGTAGTCCTGGGTACTACCCTGGACACTGTCAAGGGTACTACCCTCGGTACTGCCTTGGGTACTACCGTGGGTACTGTCCTGGGTACTACCCTGGGTACTGTTCTGTATACTCCCCTGGGTACTGTCCTGGGTACTGCCCTGGGTACAGTGCTGGGTACTCTCCTGGTTACTGTCGTGGATACTGTCCTGGATGCTCTCCTGTGTACTGTTCTGGGTATTACCCTGGTTACTACTCTGGATACTTTCCTGGGTACTACTCTGCGTACTGTCCTGGGTACTAACCTGCCTACTGTCTTGGGTTCTATTCTCGGTAATACCCTGGGTACTATTCTCGGTACTATCCTGAGTACTTTTCTGGGTACTACTCTGGATACCGTCCTGGGTACTGTCCTGGATACTGTCCAGGGTACTGTCCTGGGCACTGTCCAGGGTACTACTATGGGTACTGGCTTGGGTACTACCCTGGGTACTGTCCTGGGTACTGGCTTGGGTAATACCCTGGGTATTGTCCTGGGTACTACCTTGGGTACTGTCCTGGGTACTACCCTGGGTACTGTGTTGGGTACTGTCCTGGTTACTGTCGTGGATACTGTCCTGGGTAATCTCCTGGGTACTATTCTGGGTATTAACCTGGGTACTACCCTGAATACTGTCCTGGATACTACCCTGGGTACTGTCCTGGGTACTCTCCTGAATGCTGTCCAGGGTACTGCCCTGGATACTGTCCTGGGAACTGGCTTGGGTAATACCCTGGGTACTGTCCTGGGTACTACCCTGGGTACTGTGCTGGGTACTGTCCTGGTTACTGTCTTGGATTCTGTCCTGGGTAATCTCCTGGGTACTATTCTTGGTATTAACCTGGGTACTGTCCTGAGTACTGTCCTGGGTACTACTCTGCCTACTGTCCTGGGTACTATTCTCGGTACTACCTTGGGTACTACTCTGCGTACTACCCAGGGTACTTTTCTCTGTACTATCCTGGGTACTATTCTTGGTAGTACTCTGGATACTGTCCTGGGTTCTGTCCTCGGAACTGTCTTTGGTACTGTCCTGGGTACTACCCTGAATACTGTCCTGGGTACTGTCCTGGTTACTCTCATGGGCTGTGTCCTGGGTACTCTCCTGGATACTGCCCTTGGTATTATTCTGGGTACTATCCTGGGTATTATTCTGCCTACTACCCTGGATATTTTCCTGGGTACTACCCTGGGTACTACCCTGGGTACTACCCTGGATACTGTCCGGGGTTCTGTCCTAGGCACTGTCCTTGGTACTGTCCTGGGTACTACCCTGAATACTGTCCTGGGTACTGTCCTGGTTACTCTCATGGGTAGTGTCCTGGGTACTCTCCTGGATACTACCCTTGGTATTATTCTGGGTACTATCCTGGGTACTATTCTGCCTACTATGGATATTTTCCTAGGTACTACCCTGGGTACTGAGCTGGGTACTGTCCTGGGTACTGTCCTGGGTACTGTTCGGGGTACTGCCCTGGGTACTGTGCTAGGTACTGTTTTGGTTACTGTCGTGGATACTGTCCTGGGTACTGTTCTGGGCATTACTTTGGGTATTACCCTGGGTACTTTGCTGAGTACTGTCCTGGGTACTACCCTGCCTTCTGTTCTGGGTACTATTCTCGGCACTATTCTTGGTACTACCCTGGGTACTATTCTCTGTACTATCCTGGGTACTACTATGGATACTACTCTGGATACTGTCCTTGGTACTGTCCTGGGTACTACCCTGGGTACTGTCCTAGGTACTGTCCTGGTTACTCTCATGGGCACTGTCCTGGGTACTCTCCTGGGTACTACCCTAGGTACTGCTCTGGGTACTACCCTGGATATTATCCTGGGTACTATCCTGGGTACTATCCTAGGTACTGCCCTGGGTACTTCCCTGGGAACTACCCTGGGCACTTCCCTGTGTACTACTCTGGGCACTATCCTCCGTACTCTCATGGGTACTACCCTGGGTACTGTCATGGGTACTACCCTGGGTATTGTCCAAGGTACTACCCTGGGTACTGTCCAGGGTACTACCCTGGGTACTGTCCAGGGCACTACCCTGGGTACTGTCCAGGGTACTACCCTGGGTAGTGTCCAGGGTACGACCCTGGGTAGTGTCCAGGGTAATACCCTGGGTAGTGTCCAGGGTACTACCCTGGGTATTGTCCAGGGTACTACCCTGGTTACTGTCCTGGGTACTACCCTGGGTAGGGTCCAGTGTACTACCCTGGGTATTGTCCAGGGTACTACCCTGGTTACTGTCCTGGGTACTACCCTGGGTACTCTCCAGGGTACTATCCTGGGTACTGTCCAGGGTACTATCCTGGGTACTGTCCAGGGTACTACCCTGGGTACTGTCCTGGGTACTACCCTGGGTACTGTCCTGGGTACTACCCTGGGTACTGTCCAGGGTACAACCCTGTGTACTGTCCAGGGTACTACCCTGGTTACTGTCCTGGCTACTACCCTGGGTAGGGTAGGGTCCAGTGTACTACCCTGGGTATTGTCCAGGGTACTACACTGGTTACTGTCCTGGGTACTACCCTGGGTACTGTCCAGGGTACTACCCTGGGTACTGTCCAGGGTACTACCCTGGGTAATGTCCTGGGTACTACCCTGGGTACTGTCCTGGGTACTAACCTGGGTACTGTTCAGGGTACTACCCTGGGTACTGTCCAGGGTACTACCCTGGGTACTGTCCAGGGTACTACCCTGGGTGCTGTCCTGGGTACTACCCTGGGTGCTGTCCAGGGTACTACCCTGGGTACTGTCCAGGGTACTACACTGGGTACTGTCCAGGGTACTACCCTGGGTACTGTCCAGGTTACTACCCTGGGTACTGTTAAGGGTACTACAATGGGTACTACCTTGGGTACTTCCCTGGATACTGTCCAAGATACTACCCTGCGTACTGTCCTGGGTACTGTCCTGGGTACTGTCCTGTGTACTACCCTGGGTACTGTCCTGGATACTACCCTGGGTACTGTCCAAGGTACTACCCTGGGTACTGTCCAGTGTACTACCCTGGGTACTACTATGGGTACCACCCTGGGTACTACCCTGGGTACTACCCTGTGTACTACCCTGAGTACTTCCCTGGGTACTACCCTGATACTGCCCTGGGTACTACCCTGGTACTACCCTGGGTACTGACAAGGGAACTACCCTGGATACTGTCCAAGGAACTACCCTGGGTACTGTCCAGGCTACTTCCCTGGGTACTACCCTGGGTGCTGTCCAGGGTACTACCCTGGGTACTGTCCAGGGTACTACCGTGGGTACTGTCCAGGGCACTACCCTGGGTGCTGTCCTGGGTACTACCCTGGGTGCTGTCCAGGGTACTACCCTGGGTACTATCTTGGGTACTGTCCTGGGTACTACCCTGGGTACTGTCCTGGGAACTACCCTGGGTACTGTCCTGGGTACTACCCTGGGTACTGTCCAGGGTACTACC
The DNA here is from genome assembly GCF_038502225.1 of Cherax quadricarinatus. Taxonomy (NCBI): domain Eukaryota; kingdom Metazoa; phylum Arthropoda; class Malacostraca; order Decapoda; family Parastacidae; genus Cherax; species Cherax quadricarinatus. The sequence continues at coordinate 22,324,874 of NC_091359.1, read as the reverse complement.
CTGGGTACTGATCAGGGTACTACCCTGGGTACTGTCCAAGGAACTACCCTGGGTACTGTCCAGGCTACTTCCCTGGGTACTAACCTGGGTACTGTCCAGGGTACTACCCTGGGTTCTGTCCAGGGTACTACCCTGGGTACTACCCTGGGTACTGTCCAAGGTACTACCCTGGGTACTGTCCAGGGTACTACCCTGGGTGCTGTCCAGGGTACTACCCTGGGTGCTGTCCAGGGTACTACCCTGGGTACTGTCCTGGGTACTACCCTGGGTACTGTCCTGGGAACTACCCTGGGTACTGTCCTGGGTACTACCCTGGGTACTGTCCAGGGTACTACCCTGGGTACTGTCCAGGGTACTACCCTGGGTACTGTCCAGGGTACTACCCTGGGTACTGACCAGGGTACTACCCTGGGTACTACCCTGGGTACTGTCCAGGGTACTACCCTGGTTACTGTCCTGGGTACTACCCTGGGTAGGGCCCAGCGTACTACCCTGGGTATTGTCCAGGGTACTACCCTGGTTACTCTCCTGGGTACTACCCTGGGTACTGTCCAGGGTACTACCATGGGTACTGCCTAGGGTACTACCCTGGGTACTGCCCAGGGTACTACCCTGGGTACTGTCCTGGGTACTACCCTGGGTACTGTCCTGGGTACTACCCTGGGTACTGTCCAGGGTACTACCCTGGGTACTGTCCAGGGTACTACCCTGGGTACTGTCCAGGGTACTACCCTGGGTACTGTCCAGGGTACTACCGTGGGCACTGTCCAGGGTACTACCCTGGGTGCTTTCCTGGGTACTACCCTGGGTGGTGTCCAGGGTACTACCCTGGGTACTGTCTTGGGTACTGTCCTGGGTACTGTCCTGGGTACTACCCTGGGTACTGTCCTGGGTACTGTCCTGGGTACTACCCTGTGTACTGTCCTGGGTACTGTCCAGGGTACTGTCCAGGGTACTTCCCTTGTGCTGTGCAGGGTACTACCCTGGGTACTGTCCAGGGTACTACCCTGGATACTGTCCAGGGTACTACCCTGGGCACTGTCCAGGGTACTATGGGTACTGTCCAGGGTAGTACCTTGTGTTCTGTCAAGGTACTACCCTGGGCACTGTCCTGGGTACTACCCTGAGTACTGCCCAGGGTACTACCCTGTTACTGTCCAGGGTATTACCCTGGGTGCTGTCCAGGGTACTACCCTGGGTGCTGTCCAGGGTACTACCCTGGGTGCTGTCCAGGGTACTACCCTGGGTGCTGTCCAGGGTACTACCCTGGGTGCTGTCCAGGGTACTACCCTGGATACTGTCCAGGGTACTTCCCTGGGTACTGTCCAGGGTACTAACCTGGGTACTGTCCAGGGTACTAACCTGGGTACTGTCCAGGGTACTTCCCTGGGTACTACCATGGGTACTACGCTGGGTACTGTCCAGGGTATTACCCTGGGTACTGTCCAGGGTACTACCCTGGGTACTACCCTGGCTAGTATCCTGTGTACTACCCTGGGTACTGCCCTGTGTACTGTCGTGGATACTGTCCTGGTTACTGTCGTGGATACTGTCCTGGATACTCTCCTGTTTACTATTCTGTGTTTTACCCTGGGTACTACTCTGGGTACTGTCCTGAGTACTGTCCTGGGTACTACCCTGCCTACTGTCCTTGGTACTATTCTCGGTATTACCCTGGGTATTATTCTCGGTACTATCCTGGGTATTACTCTGTGTACTGCTCTAGATACTGTTCTGGGTAATGTCCTTGGTACTGTCCTGTTTACTGTCCTGGGTACTCTCATGGGTACTGTTCAGGGTACTCTTCTGGGTATTACCTTGGGTATTATTCTGGGTACTATCCTGGGTACTTTTCTGGGTACTATCCTGGTAATACCCTGGATATTATCCTGGTTACTATCCTGCGTACTACCCTGGGTACTGCCCTTGGTAATGCTCTGGGTGCCACCCTGGGTACTACCCTGGGCACTACTCTGGGCACTGTCTTAGGTTCTACCCTGGCCACTGGCCCACGTATTGTCATGGGTACTACCCTAGGTACTCTCCTGGATGCTACCCTGGATATTATTCTGGGTACTACCCTGGATACTATTCTGAGTACTACCCTGGGCACTATCCTGGCTACTATCCTGGGTAGTACCCTGGGTACTATCCATTAAATACTGAAATCGTTAACAAGAGCTAAATTAAAATTTATTTAACGTGATTTAACGGGAATTAAAACCTAGCACAATTTTACACACAAAATCGTTTGATCTTTTACAGCAACAAACTTGAATTTGAACTTCCAGTGTCGTCGTGTGTTTGAGCAACATTTTGAACACTGAAGTTCTGCCACTTAGAATTTTGAAAGTTTTCAGATCCATTCCAGGATGTTGGGAATGGGTTCGGTAACTTTGTCATAGGACACGCGAACATGTCAGTTGTTCCCAGAATTTGGTCCTTCTTACCGTACACAAGTGGTTAAAGTTTGAAGCCGATTGGATGAGGCGTTCTCAAGTTATGAACGATAATAAATCAAAATGCTGGAAGGGAAAAATTTCAAGCAACCTCTTAAAGGTCCTCCTCGGGAATAATAATAATAATAATAATTAAAAATAATAATAGTCTGGGAGTTGAGAGACCAAGAACTCATTGCATCACAATACGGAAGAGAACAGATCACTGTGATGAGAATAATTCATGTACATCTGGTTTTCTTTATTAAGAGACTTTATTACACATTATTTAAAAAAATTTGGGTCTACTGTACGAAAAGGGGTTGCGAAGGGGCCCCCACAATAGTTCAAGCTTCAGGGCCCCAAAAATGTAGGTCCGCCACTGGGTGGGACACGGGTACTATCAGGTGTGGTCGTGGATTGAACATGCGCATACAACTGCATGATCGTATAAGCCCAGAGACGTGCACGTGCACGTACGCGCATGTGCACGAATAACAATGTATACACTAGTGAAAGCACTTGAGGGAGTACACTTATAGGGGAGGAGGGCCTCAGTCAAGGAGCTCTTGATCCGAGAAATCGGGAACTAATTTCGCCCTCTAATTAAACCTGAATCCCTCCCATTTTCCAAGTACTAAAAGACTCTTACGGGTTTAGTGATTTCTTATTTACACGGGCACGCAACACGCACTCACAAGCATGCCTATCCACATGAACACGCATATGAATGCACTCGCTCACACACACACACACACACACACACACACACACACTCGTAAGGATACTCGCATGTTTACATGTAAGCACTTGTGACTGCACGCACCAACATATACACACTTGCATAGAGGTGGAACATCTGGAAGATAATGAGGAGGACGGGATTCACTAGTGGAAGTAGGTGCCTCTGGAGTCCAACCTTCTCACTCAGCTAGTAGGAAGTCATGAAGTGTGGAAGACATCCTCAGTACCCAGATACCGGTGTTGCTGAAGAACTGAGACACTTGTGCAACATATGGGAATCTTTACTGAAGAAACGTTTCGCCAGTGGCTTCATCAGTGTTCCTGCACCAACACCTTGTCTCCTGGATGGAAGGAGCGGAATTGTGCACTTCTGTCATACCTCTGTTTCATCTTATTTTGAGCTGTCTTTAGGTTAGCCTTGGCTAACTGACGTGCCACCTGCAACCTGCAGGAAGGTATAAAGAGAGGAGTTTATCACACCGGTGTTGTTGCTGTGTCTGACAATTGTTGAAAATGGTGTAAAATACAGACGACTTGACGATTAAGATACGTGTGAGACAGTTGGATATCTTCACTGCTGAAACGTTTACCTACGCGGTAAGCTTCTCCAGTCAAGTAGAGTGAATTGAAGGCAGCAGGACAGAGATACCCACCTGTTGCAATTGTGTCTTACTCATCAACTTTTCGGTATTTTATATAATTCTTAACATAGCTCTAACAGGATTAATACTTAGATAAGTCTTATTAAAGCCATCTAGCCGAGTGGCTAATACTGACCTGTGTAGTATACCTGGAGAGGGTTTCTGGGGTCAACTCCCCCTCCCTTTCTGAGACCAGACGAAGAGTATCCTATAGTTTATTCAAGGTATGTCACACGACCATATAGGCATCTCTCCCGACCAGCGAACCAGCAATTAAGTGTGTAGTAGGAGGGGGTCCTACTGTTATGCTAATTGCTATGTTCATCCAGCCAATCACAGGAAAGCCCGTCAATTGTGTCAAGCGATGTCTGGGAGTCGTGAAGCAGATTTTGGAAGACTTCCAAGTCTGGTCGAAGACGGCTCTCACCGTGTACTGTACACTGAATGTATCTTTGGTGAATAAAACTATATTATTCACTGCCACTTTTCGTTTTTCCCTACATTGCCAATTGGTTATCGTGGTGACTCAGTTACGAGCAGGTGTACAGGCCACAAGACTACACCTGTGTTCGTACTCAGTTACAAGCAGGTGTACAGACCACAGGACTACACCTGTGTTCGTACTCAGTTACAAGCAGGTGTACAGACCACAGGACTATACCTGTGTTCGTACTTAGTTACGAGCAGGTGTGCTGGCCACAGGACTACACCTGTGTTCGTACTTAGTTACGAGCAGGTGTGCTGGCCACAAGACTACACCTGTGTTCGTACTAGCCCGTGAGGTTTAGCACTTTTGCCATGGGTTTGAGTCTCACTCATTCTCTGATTAGAGCGCAATGGTTTACAGTGAAGTGCAATAAGGGGAAGCTAAAGGAAAGATGATAGCAAAAGGATCTAGACAGAAGAATTAGAAATGAGAAGGTTAGGTCATGACTGAAAATAAAGACAATTAGAAAATATCCTAGCAAAGGCTACAGCAAACATAGGTAATAAAACTACATGATTAGGTAATAAGACTACGTGATTAGGTAATAAGACTACGTGATTAGGTAAAACTACGTGATTAGGTAATAAAACTAAGTGATTAGGTAATAAAACTACGTGATTAGGTAATAAAACTAAGTGATTAGGTAATAAGACTACGTGATTAGGTAATAAAACTACGTGATTAGGTAATAAAACTAAGTGATTAGGTAATAAGACTAAGTGATTAGGTAATAAGACTAAGTGATTAGGTAATAAGACTAAGTGATTAGGTAATAAGACTAAGTGATTAGGTAATAAGACTAAGTGATTAGGTAATAAGACTAAGTGATTAGGTAATAAGACTAAGTGATTAGGTAATAAGACTAAGTGATTAGGTAATAAGACTAAGTGATTAGGTAATAAGACTAAGTGATTAGTTAATAAGACTAAGTGATTAGGTAATAAGACTCTAGTAAAGCAATAGAATGGTGATTGACTCATGAAATCGTAATAAGACGATTGTAAACAAATCACGGAACGGGTGGGGTTTCAACCTATGGCGAGTGAGTCGTAAAACTCCAGGGGAGTGAGTAAGCCACTGGGCCACCTGGCTACGATAAGATCCATCCAACCAGTTTTACGACTCACTCCCCATGCTTCAACCCTCACCCGTTCCTTGGTTTGAATGGTGATTGTCACCGACAAGTTTGTAAGAGTCCTACACTGTAACTAGTTTATTGATTTAGGAAACACTTTGCTTACCACTGACTTTTTCACTCCTATGAAATTCCGGGTCACCACAAGTGTCTTACGTACAAACATGACTCGAGAAAGATTAGGGTTAATTAACGAAAGATCACAAGAAGTTATGAGATCAACTGAAAAGAAACTTCAAGGACGTTTTCACAAAGCACACGGGAGGGGAAAATGAAGAAATTTAGAGAGAGAGAGAGAGAGAGAGAGTTAGGAATCCTTAACCTGTAATATAGCTGTCAATAAAGCTAGGGATCCTTAACCTTGTCAAACCCTGTGTAAAAAAAAAAAAAAAAAAAAAAAAAAAAAAAAAAAAAAAAGAGGCGATCTGAAAGGATTGAAGAAAATTAAAAAGAATTATGCAGGAAAGATCATAGAAAAATTACATTATATTAAAGCATTGAGGAAAGACAGGATATCCATTTTGGTATTGTAGGAAAGCACACAGGAACTGTTCCAACTTTTCCCCTCAAGGATGTTCCTTGATGCTAGTGAGGAGCTCTAGATCTAGGGAAGTGAATCTGTGCTCCAGTTCTCTGAATTAAATCTGAATACCGTCCTCATTACCTCCCCCCCCCCACAGGCGCTGCATAATCGTACAGATTTAGCGCTCCCCCTTGATTATAATATAAAAATATTCAGTCTTTTAGCAAAAATATAAAACAACTTCCAGTTCTTTGGCAGATGAACACTGGAAAGCGCCAAGTGATCCCAGTACACACGAAGACCTATGGACAGGAAAAACCAGTTTTATTAGCTAGCAGTGATACATATGGCTCTCTGTCCACACTAGCAAAGAAAATAAATTGCATCAATAAAAGTTTGTTTTGCAATGTCTTTTCTATACTATCATACTGGCTAAGAAACTAAAATAACAGTGATGAATATTGATGAGTGTCTCCTAGATGTAAATGTAATCGTAGCTGACAACCAGCACAGGTTTATTGATGGCAAATCTTGTCTCGGTAAATTTTCACTAGTTTTATGATAGTTACAAACTTTCATAATATTTTCTTTAGCACTGCAACAGCCCTAATCTCTATCTCAATTATCCTCTCCACCCCTGGCGACTCTCTGCTCCAGCAACACCCCCTGCCATCTCCACCCCTGGCGACTCTCTGCTACAGCAACACCCCCTGCCATCTCCACCCCTGGCGACTCTCTGCTACAGCAACACCCCCTGCCATCTCCACCCCTGGCGACTCTCTGCTCCAGCAACACCCCCTGCCATCTCCACCCCTGGCGACTCTCTGCTCCAGCAACACCCCCTGCCATCTCCACCCCTGGCGACTCTCTGCTCCAGCAACACCCCCTGCCATCTCCACCCCTGGCGACTCTCTGCTCCAGCAACACCCCCTGCCATCTCCACCCCTGGCGACTCTCTGCTCCAGCAACACCCCCTGCCATCTCCACCCCTGGCGACTCTCTGCTCCAGCAACACCCCCTGCCATCTCCACCCCTGGCGACTCTCTGCTCCAGCAACACCCCCTGCCATCTCCACCCCTGGCGACTCTCTGCTCCAGCAACACCCCCTGCCATCTCCACCCCTGGCGACTCTCTGCTCCAGCAACACCCCCTGCCATCTCCACCCCTGGCGACTCTCTGCTCCAGCAACACCCCCTGCCATCTCCACCCCTGGCGACTCTCTGCTCCAGCAACACCCCCTGCCATCTCCACCCCTGGCGACTCGCTGCTCCAGCAACACCCCCTGCCATCTCCACCCCAGGCGACTCGCAGCTCCAGCAACACCCCCTGCCATCTCCACCCCTGGCGACTCTCTGCTCCAGCAACACCCCCTGCCATCTCCACCCCTGGCGACTCTCTGCTCCAGCAACACCCCCTGCCATCTCCACCCCTGGCGACTCTCTGCTCCAGCAACACCCCCTGCCATCTCCACCCCTGGCGACTCTCTGCTCCAGCAACACCCCCTGCCATCTCCACCCCTGGCGACTCTCTGCTCCAGCAACACCCCCTGCCATCTCCACCCCTGGCGACTCTCTGCTCCAGCAACACCCCTGCCATCTCCACCCCTGGCGACTCTCTGCTCTAGCAACACCCCCTGCCATCTCCACCCATGGCGACTCTCTGCTCTAGCAACACCCCCTGCCATCTCCACCCCTGGCGACTCTCTGCTCTAGCAACACCCCCTGCCATCTCCACCCCTGGCGACTCTCTGCTCTAGCAACACCCCCTGCCATCTCCACCCCTGGCGACTCTCTGCTCTAGCAACACCCCCTGCCATTTCCACCCATGGCTACTCTCTGCTCCAACAACACCCACTGCCATCTCCAACCTTGACTAATCTCGACTCCAACCACACTCCCTGCCATCTCCATCCCTGGCTACTTTCCTCCAGCAGCATCCCCAGCCCTCCTTTGGCTAATCTCTGCTTCAGCAACACCCTCTGCCCTATCAAGCCCTGGCTACTCTCTGCTCTAGCAACACCCCCTGTCATCTCCACTGCTGGCTACTCTCTGCACCAACAACACCCCCTGCCATCTCCATCCCTGGCTACGCTGCTCTAGAAACACCCATGCCATCTCCACCCCTGGCTACTCTCTGCTACAGCAACACCCCCTGCAATCTCCATCCAAGGCTACCCTCTGTTCCAGCAACACTTCCTGCCATCTCCACCCCTGACTAATCTCTGTTCCAACAACACCCACTGTCATCTCCATCCCTGGCTACTTTCCTCCAGCAGCATCCCCAGCCCTCCTTTGGCTAATCTCTGCTTCAGCAACACCCTCTGCCCTATCAAGCCCTGGCTACTCTCTGCTCTAGCAACACCCCCTGTCATCTCCACTGCTGGCTACTCTCTGCACCAACAACACCCCCTGCCATCTCCATCCCTGGCTACGCTGCTCTAGAAACACCCATGCCATCTCCACCCCTGGCTACTCTCTGCTACAGCAACACCCCCTGCAATCTCCATCCAAGGCTACCCTCTGTTCCAGCAACACTTCCTGCCATCTCCACCCCTGACTAATCTCTGTTCCAACAACACCCACTGTCATCTCCAACCCTGGCTACTTTCCTCCAGCAACATCCCCAGCCCTCCCTTGGCTACTCTGTGCTTCAGCAACACCCCTGGCTACTCTCTGCCCCAGCAACACCAATGGGTACTGTCTGCTCCAGCAACACCCCTGGCTACCCTCTGCTCCAGCAACACCCCTGGCTACTCTCTACTCCAGAAACACCCCTGACTACTCTCTGCTCCAGCAACACCCTTGACTACTCTCTACTCCAGAAACACCCCTGGCTAGTCTCCGCTCCAGCAACACCTCTGGTTACTCTCTACTCCAGAAACACCCCTGGCTACTCACTGCTACAGCAACACTCCTGGCTACTCTCCGCTCCAGCAACACTCCTGGCCGCTCTGCTCCAGCAACACTCCTGGCTACTCTCTGCTCCAGCAACACCCTTGGCTACTCTCTGCTCCAGCAACACTCTTGGCTACTCTCTGCTCCAGCAACACTCTTGGCTACTCTCTGCTCCAGCAACACTCTTGGCTACTCTCTGCTCCAGCAACACCCCTTGCTACTCTCTGCTCCAGCAACAACCTTGGCTACTCTCTGCTCCAGCAACACCTCTGGTTACTCTCTACTCCAGCAACACCCCTGGCTACTCTCTGCTCCAGCAACAACCTTGGCTACTCTCTGCTCCAGCAACACCTCTGGTTACTCTCTACTCCAGCAACACCCCTGGTTACTCTCTGCTCCAGCAACACCCTCGGCTACTCTCTGCTCCAGCAACACCTTTGGCTACTCTCTGCTCCAGCAACACTCCTGGCTACTCTCTGCTCCAGCAACACTCCTGGCTACTCTCTGCTCCAGCAACACCCCTGGCTACTCTCTGCTCCAGCAACAACTCTGGTTACTCTCTACTCCAGCAACACCCTTGGCTACTTTCTGCTCCAGCAACACCCTTGGCTACTCTCTGCTCCAGCAACACCCTTGGCTACTCTCTGCTCCAGCAACACCCCTGGCTACTCTCTGCTCCAGCAACACTCCTGGCTACTCTCTGCTCCAGCAACACCCCTGGCTACTCTCTGCTTCAGCAACACCACTGGTTACTGTCTGCTCCAGCAACACCCCTGGCTACCCTCTGCTCCAACACCCCTGGTTACTGTCTACTCCAGCACCACCCCTGGCTACTCTCTACTCCAGAAACACCCCTGGCTACTCTCCGCTACAGCAACACCCCTGGATAATCTCTGCTCCAGCAACACCCCTGGCTGCTCTCTGCTCCAGCAACACCCCTGGCTACTCTCTGCTCCAGCAACACCCCTGGCTACTCTCTGCTCCAGCAACACCCCTGGCTACTCTCTGCTCCAGCAACACCCCTGGCTACTCTCTGCTCCAGCAACACCCCTGGCTACTCTCTGCTCCAGCAACACCCCTGGCTACTCTCTGCTCCAGCAACACCCCTGGCTACTCTCTGCTCCAGCAACACCCCTGGCTACTCTCTGCTCCAGCAACACCCCTGGCTACTCTCTGCTTCAGCAACACCCCTGGCTACTCTCTGCTTCAGCAACACCCCTGGCTACTCTTTGCTCCAGCAACACCCCTGGCTACTCTTTGCTCCAGCAACACCCCTGGCTACTCTCTGCTTCAGCAACACCCCTGGCTACTCTCTGCTCCAGCAACACCCCTGGCTACTCTTTGCTCCAGCAACACTCCTGGCTACTCTCTACTCCAGCAACACCCCTGGCTACTCTCTGCTTCAGCAACACCCTCTGCCCTATGAACCCCTGGCTACTCTCTGCTCTAGCAACAACCCCTGCCATCTCCACCCCTGGTTACTCTGCTCTATCAATCCCCCCTGCCATCTCCACCCCTGGCTAGTCTGCTCCAGCAACACCTCCTGATCTCTCCACCCTTGGCTACTCTCTGCTCCAACAACACCCCCTGCCATCTCCACCCCCGGCTACTCTCTGCTCCAGCAACACTCCCTGCGATCTCCACCCCTTGCTTCTCTCTGCTTCACCAACACACCCTGCCCTCTCAACACATGGCTACTCTTCTCCATAAGCACCCCCTGTACTCTGCTCCAGCAACATCCCCTACCCTCTCCACCCCTGGCTACTCTCTGCTCCAGCAACACCCCCGGCCCTCTCCACCCCTGGCTACTCTCTGCTCTACCAACACCCCCTGCCATCTCCACCCCTGGCTACTCTCTGCTCTAGTAAAACCCTTGCCATCTCCACCCCTGGCTACTCTCTGCTCTAGCAACACCCCTTGCCATCTCCACCCCTGGCTACTCTGCTCTAGCAACACCCCCTGCCATCTCTATCCCTCGCTACTCTCTGCTCAGGCAACATCCCCTGCCCTCTCAACCACTGGCTACTCTGCTCCAACAACACTGCCTGCCATCTCCACCCCTGGCTACTCTGCTCATGCAACATCCCCTGCCCTCTCCACACTTGGCTACTCTCCTCTCCAGCAACACCCCCTGCCCTCTCCAGCCCTGGCTACTCTATGCACCAGCAGCACCCCTCTGCCCTTTCCACCCTTGGCTCCTCTCTGCTCAAAGCAACACCCCCTGCCATCTCCACCCCTGGCTAGTCTCTGCGCCAACAACACCCCATTCCATCTCCACCACTGGCAACTCTTGCCATCTCCACCAATGGCTACTCTCTGCTCCATCAATATTACAACCCAGGAGTCCAAATGGCCTGTTATCCCTGGTGTAAAGGGAGCAAAATAAACACAGCAGAAAGCTTTTGACTTATCCTTCAATTAAGAACAGAAGTATGTACACTATATACACTATGTACAGCAATAGGTATTAGTGCACTCCACGGTAAGCAAGGCAGAATAGAAGCCACTAGAGAGGAGACCGTGCTTCAACCAGCTCTAGAATGGGAATGACAAGGGCAGACAGGAGGGTGGTACCCACATAACCTCTGCGATTGCCAAAACCATCTTCTCATTGGCTGGAACCTGGGTACTGGTTGAACGACGGGGCCCCATTGTCAACCCTCAGTCACTTGGTTTGCTGGTTGGGGGAGATAGCCTGTAAATGAGGGCGTGTACATGCGCCGAATAAAGGTTACGTACTCTTTGCATGCCACACCCCTACCCCGAGAAGGCTCAGGATTAGGCTCCCGCCTCCCAGTGGTAACCGTGACACCATGGCACAAAATAATGGAACCGCCTTTCCTCTCAACCATCCAACTCTTAGATAGAGCTCAGCTTTTCTCGTGACAAAAAGCCAAACCCTAAACTCAGAGTGAGACAGCAGACAGTCGGGCTAGCTTAGGTCCAAGACACGGGCGGACGGTAGCCTGCATCCCCTCACTAAAAAAAAAACCCACACCAGGGGATAAAAAAAAAGCTTGGAAGGGGTTACCACAAGTAACCTAACACATCCTAACCTAATATATAATTATTATAAATAATATTGTTAGACTCTAGATAAAGAGTCTGCCAACATATTTTCTTTGCCGGCAATATGTACAATTCTCAGAAAATAGGGTTGCAGTCTTAGTGTCCATCTCATGAGCCTTGTGTTGTGGTTCTTCATGGTTTGGAGATATGCTAGAGGATTGTGATCACTGTAGACAGTGACCACCTGCGAAGTTTGTTCCACGTATACATCAAAGTGCTCCAAAGCCAGTACCAATGGTAGAGTAAGCCCTCTGATGCAGCTGGAACTTGGCCGAGAAGTATGCTACAGGCTGCAACTCCTCGTCCCCGTTTTGCAACAGTACTGCCCCAACCCCAGACTCACAAGCATCAACCTGTAATGAGAGAGGTTTGGAGAAGTCTGGAGACAAAAGAATGGGTGCAGTACACAATAACCTTTTTGCTTTGTCAAAAGCATCCTGAGCAACTGAAGTCCAAATAAAGGGAACTTTGTGACTGGTAAGAGAGGTAAGAGGGGCTACAATATCTGAGAAATTCTTACAGAATCTTCTGTAAAATCCTATCATGCCTAGGAAACGTTGAAGAGATTTCCTATCATGTGGAACTGGATAATCTTTAATGGCAAGAACTTTAGCAAGTTTAGGAGCGTTGGCAAAGCTGAATGCAATGCCAGAGAGCAAGCTACATTCTGTTCCACAAGATTGACCATAGCAAAGCGAACACACCTGAACAAGCTAGTAGCGAGCTGATGAGCAATCATACAATAGCAAGGCTGACCATAGCAAAGTAATTGACACGCAAAGTTTGTAAAGCATTGGCAAAGCTAAATGCAATGCCAGACAGCAAGCTACACAGTGTTCCTGCTTCCAGCTTCACCCTAGGCTCAAGCCTTTCTCTAAGTCCAGCTCCAGATCCTGGACAGGCCCCGTATTACAACCCAGGAGTCCAAATGGCCTGTTATCCTGGGTGTAAAGGGAGCAAAATAAACACAGCAGAAAACTTTTGACTTATATTATCCTTCACCAATTTAGAACAGAAGTATGTACACTATATACACTATGTACAGCAATAGGTATTAGTGCACTCCACGGTAAGCAAGGCAGAATAGAAGCCACTAGAGAGCAGACCGTGCTTCAACCAGCTCTAGAATGGGAATGAGAAGGGCAGACAGGTGAGTGGTACCCACAACACCACTGCGATTGCCAAAACCATCTTCTCATTGGCTGGAACCTGGGTACTGGTTGAACGACGGGGCCCCATCGTCAACCCTCAGTCACCTGGTTCACTGGTTGGGGGAGATAGCCTGTAAATGAGGGTGTGTACATGCGCCGAATAAAAGTTACGTACTCTTTGCATGCCACAATCAACAACACCTTCCCTCTCCACCCTTGGCTACTCTCTACTCCAACAACACTTTCTGCTCTCTCCAACCCTGGTTACTCTCTGCTCCTACAACACTCCCTGCCCTCTCCACCTCTGGCTACTGTCTGATTCACCAACACCCTCTGCCCTCTCAACCCCTGGCTACTCTGCTCCAGCAACATCCCCTACTTTCTCCACACTTAGCTACTCTCTGCTCCAGCAATACTCTCTTCCCTCTCCACCCCTGGCTAATCTCTGCTCCAGCAACACCCCCTGCCCTCTCCATTGGTTAAGGTCTGTGTGTGTTTGGAGTGGTACGTGTGGGTTGGAGTGGTACGTGTGGGTTGGAGTGGTACGTGTGGGTTGGAGTGGTACGTGTGGGTTGGAGTGGTACGTGTGGGTTGGAGTGGTACGTGTGGGTTGGAGTGGTACGTGTGGGTTGGAGTGGTACGTGTGGGTTGGAGTGGTACGTGTGGGTTTTAGTGGTACGTGTGGGTTGGAGTGGTACGTGTGGGTTGGAGTGGTACGTGTGGGTTGGAGTGGTACGTGTGGGTTGGAGTGGTAAGTGTGGGTTAGTGGTACGTGTGGGTTGGAGTGGTACATGTGGGTTGGAGTGTTACGTGTGGGTTGGAGTGGTACGTGTGGGTTGGAGTGGTATTTGTAGGTTGGAGTGGTACGTGTGGGTTGGAGTGGTATGTTTGGGTTGGAGTGGTATTTGTAGGTTTTAGTGGTACGTGTGGGTTTTAGTGGTACGTGTGGGTTTTAGTGGTACGTGTGGGTTAAAGTGGTACGTGTGGGTTGGAGTGGTACGTGTGGGTTGGAGTGGTACGTGTGGGTTGGAGTGGTACGTGTGGGTTGGAGTGGTACGTGTGGGTTTTAGTGGTACGTGTGGGTTGGAGTGGTATGTGTGGGATGGAGTAGTATGTGTGGGTTGGAGTGGTAAGTGTGGGTTTGAGTGGTACGTGTGGGTTGGAGTGGTACGGGTGGGTTGGAGTGGTACGGGTGGGTTTGAGTGGTACGTGTGGGTTTGAGTGGTACGTGTGGGTTTGAGTGGTACGTGTGGGTTGGAGTGGTACGTGTGGGTTGGAGTGGTACGTGTGGGTTGGAGTGGTACGTGTGGGTTTTAGTGGTACGTGTGGGTTTTAGTGGTACGAGTGGGTTGGAGTGGTACGTGTGGGATGGAGTAGTATGTGTGGGTTGGAGTGGTAAGTGTGGGTTAGTGGTACGTGTGGGTTGGAGTGGTACGGGTGGGTTGGAGTGGTACGTGTGGGTTGGAGTGGTACGTGTGGGTTGGAGTGGTATGTGTGGGTTGGAGTGGTATTTGTAGGTTGGAGTGGTACGTGTGGGTTGGAGTGGTATGTTTGGGTTGGAGTGGTATTTGTAGGTTTTAGTGGTACGTGTGGGTTTTAGTGGTACGTGTGGGTTAGAGTGGTACGTGTGGGTTGGAATGGTACGTGTGGGTTGGAGTGGTACGTGTGGGTTTTAGTGGTACGTGTGGGTTGGAGTGGTATGTGTGGGATGGAGTAGTATGTGTGGGTTGGAGTGGTAAGTGTGGGTTGGAGTGGTACGGGTGGGTTGGAGTGGTACGTGTGGGTTGGAGTGGTACGTGTGGGTTGGAGTGGTATGTGTGGGTTGGAGTGGTACGTGTGGGTTGGAGTGGTATGTTTGGGTTGGAGTGGTATTTGTAGGTTTTAGTGGTACGTGTGGGTTTTAGTGGTACGTGTGGGTTTTAGTGGTACGTGTGGGTTGGAGTGGTACGTGTGGGTTGGAGTGGTATGTGTGGGTTGGAGTGGTACGTGTGGGTTGGAGTGGTACGGGTGGGTTGGAGTGGTACGTGTGGGTTGGAGTGGTACGTGTGGGTTGGAGTGGTATGTGTGGGTTGGAGTGGTATTTGTAGGTTGGAGTGGTACGTGTGGGTTGGAGTGGTATGTTTGGGTTGGAGTGGTATTTGTAGGTTTTAGTGGTACGTGTGGGTTTTAGTGGTACGTGTGGGTTTTAGTGGTACGTGTGGGTTAGAGTGGTACGTGTGGGTTGGAATGGTACGTGTGGGTTGGAGTGGTACGTGTGGGTTTTAGTGGTACGTGTGGGTTGGAGTGGTATGTGTGGGATGGAGTAGTATGTGTGGGTTGGAGTGGTAAGTGTGGGTTGGAGTGGTACGGGTGGGTTGGAGTGGTACGTGTGGGTTGGAGTGGTACGTGTGAGTTGGAGTGGTATGTGTGGGTTGGAGTGGTATTTGTAGGTTGGAGTGGTACGTGTGGGTTGGAGTGGTATGTTTGGGTTGGAGTGGTATTTGTAGGTTTTAGTGGTACGTGTGGGTTTTAGTGGTACGTGTGGGTTTTAGTGGTACGTGTGGGTTGGAGTGGTACGTGTGGGTTGGAGTGGTACGTGTGGGTTGGAGTGGTACGTGTGGGTTGGAGTGGTACGTGTGGGATGGAGTAGTATGTGTGGGTTGGAGTGGTAAGTGTGGGTTAGAGTGGTACGTGTGGGTTGGAGTGGTACGTGTGGGTTGGAGTGGTACGTGTGGGTTTTAGTGGTACGTGTGGGTTTTAGTGGTAAGTGTGGGTTGGAGTGGTACGTGTGGGTTGGAGTGGTACGTGTGGGTTGGAGTGGTACGTGTGGGTTGGGGTGGTACGTGTGGGTTGGAGTGGTACGTGTGGGTTGGAGTGGTACGTGTGGGTTTTAGTGGTACGTGTGGGTTGGAGTGGTATGTGTGGGATGGAGTAGTATGTGTGGGTTGGAGTGGTAAGTGTGGGTTAGAGTGGTACGTGTGGGTTGGAGTGGTACGTGTGGGTTGGAGTGGTACGTGTGGGTTGGAGTGGTACGTGTGGGTTGGAGTAGTATGTGTGGGTTGGAGTGGTATTTGTAGGTTGGCGTGGTACGTGTGGGTTGGAGTGGTATGTTTGGGTTGGAGTGGTATTTGTAGGTTTTAGTGGTACGTGTGGGTTTTAGTGGTACGTGTGGGTTTTAGTGGTACGTGTGGGTTTTAGTGGTACGTGTGGGTTGGAGTGGTACGTGTGGGTTGGAGTGGTACGTGTGGGTTGGAGTGGTACGTGTGGGTTTTAGTGGTACGTGTGGGTTGGAGTGGTACGTGTGGGATGGAGTAGTATGTGTGGTTTGGAGTGGTACGTGTGGGTTGGAGTGGTACGTGTGGGTTTTAGTGGTACGTGTGGGTTTTAGTGGTACGTGTGGGTTTTAGTGGTAAGTGTGGGTTGGAGTGGTACGTGTGGGTTGGAGTGGTACGTGTGGGTTGGAGTGGTATGTGTGGGTTGGAGTGGTACATGTGGGTTGGAGTGGTACGTGTGGGTTGAAGTGGTACGTGTGGGTTGGAGTGGTACGTGTGGGTTGGAGTGGTACGTGTGGGTTGGGGCGGTACGTGTGGGTTGGAGTGGTACGTGTGGGTTGGAGTTGTACGTGTTGGTTGGAGTGGTACGTGTGGGTTGGAGTGGTACGTGTGGGTTGGAGTGGTACGTGTGGGTTGGGGCGGTACGTGTGGGTTGGAGTGGTACGTGTGGGTTGGAGTGGTACGTGTGGGTTGGAGTGGTACGTGTGGGTTGGAGTGGTACGTGTGGGTTGGAGTGGTACGTGTGGGTTGGAGTGGTACGTGTGGGTTGGGGTGGTACGTGTGGGTTGGAGTGGTACGTGTGGGTTGGAGTGGTGAGTTACACTGACACGCAGCCTAGTGAGTTATTCACTGACACACAGCCTAGTGAGTTACACTGATGCAGCCTAGTGAGTTACTGACACACAGCCTAGTGACCTTCACTGACAGCCTGGTGAGTGAGTTACACTGACACACAGCCTAGTGAGTTACACTGATGCAGCCTAGTGAGTTACTGACACACAGCCTAGTGACCTTCACTGACAGCCTGGTGAGTGAGTTACTCTGACACACAGCCTAGTGACCTTCACTGACAGCCTGGTGAGTGAGTTACTCTGACACACAGCCTAGTGACCTTCACTGACAGCCTGGTGAGTGTGTTGCACTAACATCGTCCTCAGCTGACTCATCTTCTGTGGGTCTCAGGCAGCTATATTGTTCTAGGTATCTACATTTTTCCAGACTATTAAGCAAAACACATGTGCAACAGTTGGGTATCTTGATTGTTGCAACATTTCGCCTAAATAGTAGACTTCTTCAGTCAAATTCAAAGGCAGCAGGTGTAGTGGCAAAGTAAAAATGATGTAATTAGTCCATCTAAAATTATTTCTCCAAGAATGATGGACTCGTTACTTCGTTTATAATTTGCTGTTATGCCTGCGGTCTCTGTGTTTAACTGAAGAAGTCTACTGTGTAGGCCAAACGTTGCAACGATAAAGATACCCAACTATTGCACATGTTTAACATTTTCCTCCTGAGGTAACTGTACCTAGGTTAGGTTAGGTAAGGTTTATCAGCAAACAGGACAAGTGTTTCCTGATGTGGGTCCCTGTCATATGATGACCCGAAGCTGGAGCTTTTGATCATCCGACCGAGGCCTTCCGCTGGCTTACCGGTCCACCCCTTTTGATTATAACGAAGAGTTACTACTAGTCTCGTCCTAAGCTTTATTTCAAATGTAGAGCTACAGATATTTTTTTTTTATTTCACTGTGACACTTAAAACATTTTTCACTGTTGGCTTTTATCTTCTGGCAAGTGACCCACCAAGTCCAGTGTGCTAAATGCTACGAAATACGGAGTAAGATACAGGACTGTTAACACTCGTCTCCCTACCACTGCCTCTGATTACTGGGCCCACTTGTCAAGGACACTTGTCGATTGATACTTGGCCTACTCTGTGTGATCTCACCTACTTGTGGTTTCAAGAGGTCAGTCGCAGCTCCTCTCTCTCTCTCTCTCTCTCTCTCCCTCTCCCTCTCCCTCTCTCTCCCTCTCCCTCTCCCTCTCCCTCTCTCTCTCCCTCTCCCTCTCCCTCTCCCTCTCTCTCTCCCTCTCTCTCTCTCTCTCTCTCTCTCTCTCTCTCTCTCTCTGCCTGCCTGCCTGCACCAGTGCAAGTGTGCGTGTATATGTGAGCGTGTGTATACGCTTGCATGTGGTACATGATATTGAATACGATTAGACTGCATTTACTGCACTGCAGGAGAAGTAGGAGGGAGTAGAGGCGCGAGGAGGAAGGAAGGAAGAAAGTAACGAAGGAAGGACACAGGAGGAGGAAGAGAAGAGAAGAGAAAGGGGAGATGAGAAAGGAGCAGTATAATAATGAAGGAACACTACAGCAGGCCTGTTGGCCCATACTGGGCGGGTCTTTCTCAATTCCAACCCTTGTCCCCCTCACTCGAACATTAGTCCACCAGGCCACCGTGTCCCGTGGCCTGGTAGCAAAAGTTCTCGCTTCACACGGTGAGGGTACAAGTTCAATTCCCGGCGAAGGGGTGGAAACAGTGGACATGTTACTTTACACCAGTTGTTTTAGTTGACTGGTGTGGGTCTCATCCTGGGACAAAACTGACCTAATTTGCCCGAAATGCTCTACATAACAAGAGGCTTTCTATATAGTAGTATGTCACTGATGTCAGCTAGGCCTGTATACCTTGTACATGTAAAATTGAAGCTTAACAACCCTACCAGTCTTTTCCTCTGAAATTGTTGAGGTGTAATTTTCCGTGGAATCTGGATCATCTGGGGATGTCCTGTTCCCCCTCCGGAGTTCCGAGGGGTAGCTCAGGGTGTCCTTCAGGTGATGGGTGTACCTCTGGAGGCTGCCTGTCTGTTCCCGGAGGTTGTGGCTGATGGAGGTATGTCTTGTGATGGATTTCCACCGAGATGGCTCGGTGGACGTGACGTTGCTATCCTGGATTGCTGGTTTACTGGTGTGAAGGGTAGGGTATGGCATGGGTTCCACACAGCATCTGCACCGCTGGCTGCACTACGGGCCCTCTTGGATGCAGAGGGGGGATATACAATCCCTTCCATTCCTCCTGGGAGCTATCCCTCCACATTCCCCCACTCCTCCCTTTTTTCCTCCCATTTTTTTAATTATATAACAAGGAAAACGTATCATGGAGACCCATAACCACAATTTGCCTCCTGGGCCCTTTCCTGCAGCACTCCCTACAGACCATGGCACTCCTTTGAACCATTCTTCCAACCTGGTACTTCCTCCGGGTAATGATCTGTTACCCTCCTGTGGTACCGTAGTTCCAACGTACCCTTTAGAGTTAGACACTTCAGACCTCTGTGTGGCTTTGACTATACCAGCTTCTCCACATACAGTACATCGATTTTCGGATCGTACACACGACTCTGGACGACCTGCCTCTAACCTTCTGTCCAAACGACTTTGACCTGTCACTGATGACCCTACCTCAGTTTCCTCTTGTGCTTCTAAGGAACATCCAACTAAGCACTTCCTATATGCTCTGTTTCAAAGTCCTTCTTGGACAAAATTCTTTACACTTAACCAACTTCTCCTATTGGCTATCTTTCAGACCACAGCATCAGCAAGGCTCTCCTTCACCATCTTGGGCAGAACATTTCCTTCCAAGTTCTTAAGAGTGGCACACATACGTTGTCACACTTCAAAATGCAGAGCAGGCACATAGTCTTTCACTCTTTGATGTTGTTAACAAGACACCAGTTACGATTCGCAAGCACATTTTCTTAAATTCTTGTTGTGGCTCTATTGCACTTCCACATATGATTGTACAACATGACTCTCTCACCTTTAATGACGACATTCTGGAGCAACTCGATCTCCAGAATCTCCCAATCATTAAAGTTGCCACACATTCCCTGCCAGCAGGTAGAGGCATTATTCTTGCAATATAATGAGATTAACGTTTGACAGCCGTGAACCGCCACCATCTGTTTATGTAATGGGACAACGCCTACAACCATGGGAGGTGATCCCTATGCTGCAGCAATGTTGAAAATGCTGGCTCATCGGCTACTCGGCGAGTTATTGTAGGTAAGATGCAGAATGCCCTGTCTTTGGAGCTGACCATAGCCGTCCATCCTGCATACACCCTTTCTCTTGCCTTAGCTGCAAAGAGGTGCACTCGGCCTATTCTAGCCTTTGTCTAATCTTCTTAAGAGAAAGGTACTTCCGTTGTCTTAAAGAGAAAGAGGGTTTTTCTTATGCCATGGCAATTTCTTATCTCCGCCTCCATGGGAGATTCCCACGGCTCTCTTATTCTAGGGTTGCTAGACTGCCCCAAACTTTGATGGGGCCTTCTTTAATTGCTTATGTGTCCCTTCAACAGTCAACTCAGTGTCCAACCTTTTTACTGTCCTGGGCTCTGAGGTTCCAACCTCATCATCTCTTACTGTCCTTACTTCACCTTCCCACTCACATGGTCCCCTCCAATCTAAATTGGCGCCACATATCTCTTCTCCAAAGTCTACATCTTAATTTGTGTCCAAATCTCCTTCAACCCCCAAACCACATGCCATTCCCAATATTCTTCTCTCCCTGTCTTTAAGTCTAGGCCTTTACCTTGAGATGCATCTGATACTGTTGTGGAGGTATATCCACCCCTAAGTACAGTTGCTCCCTCGCCTGTCCCTCTGGAAATTTCTGCCTGCCAAGACACCTCTACCCTATCTTTTGTGTCTTCTGTTGTCTCTCCACTTTTTACCCAAACCACATCTTCTCCCTCTGCCTCCAAACTCTCTCCATTTTCTTATCTGAGACTATTGAAGCCATCTGCAGTTTTATCAAGGAGGCAAGACATTCTCACGTTCCATGCCTTTCTTCACATCACTTTGCTTCACATCATCCTAATACTTCAATCCTGACTAGTTTCACATTGCCTCTGCGTGTTGACTTTACTGACCTTTCTGGTCTGTAAACACCTGCAAAATGTTAAGGTCTCTTAGCTAACAGTGGAATATTCGAGGCCTCAGGGTAATCAGGGAGAGATTCAGGTATTGCTCTCCCAGATTGTGTCTGTTTGCAAGAACCAAAATTGCGCTCTGCTGTTTTCCATTCCATCTCGGGCTATATCTTATTACATTGATCGGATGCTTTTCTCAATGAGACTTTTAATCAAAGTGCACTTCTTGTGCACCAAGGTATACCACATTCTCAGGTCCTTATCCATACTTCGCTGCATTACACTGCAGCAAGCATCTACTTGGATAAGTGTTATACAGTCTGCTCTTTATATCTTTCTCCTTCTCGGTCATTATCTATGCTAGATGTGGCATCTCTGATTTCTTCCCTACCTCCTCCTCTCTTCTTATTAGGAGATTTTAATGCTCATTATTTCCTCTGGGGAGGATCTCACTGTGACTCTCGTGATGATTAGTTAGAGGCTCTTTTCACTTCTCTTCCCTAAATGTTTTAAATATGGATGCTTCCATTCATTTCAACTCTCACATTCATACTCTATTACATAGATCTCTGAATTTGCTCCTCAACTGCACTCGACTTTATCTCATCAGTGCTCCCTGATTTGCATGACAGCAAACATTTTCCTATCTTACATACTTCTCATAGCAGTTTGAATGGGCGAATTGGGCCATTTACTCGTGTTTTTAGTGAGGAACCTTCTCCTTTATCCTCAATTGCTGAGCTATTACAACTATTTTTGTTCTCGGTTTTAACTGCAGCCTCAATAACAATCCCTCAAACTTCAGGTAGGCACCCTCAAAAATGCATGCATTGGTGGTCTCCTGCTTTTGCTCACAGATTGACTCCTTGATTTTAAGCAGACAAGGGCAGTTGCTCGAGGTGCCATCCAGGAACCTAAAAGCACTTATTGCCAGGATTATGTTTCTACCGTCACTTCGACTTCCTCTATGAGCGCAGATTGGAAAAAAGTACAGAAATTGAGTGGAAAATACATTCCAGACTCGGCTCCGGTTCTTAGGGTTGCCGGTGTCAGCAGAAATTGGAAATCATCTTGTCCATATCTCTCAGGGGCTACACCTGTGCCCCTCATTTCTTTCCTCCAAGTCTGCCAGAGAGTTACTGCCTTTAGACTTTTTTTCTAGCAGGGAAGAGTCTTATAATGTGCCTTTTACACTTTTAGAACTAGAGTCAACGGTTTCCTTTTGCCGATAGTCGGCAGCTGAGCCTGATGGCATTCATATTCGTATGCTTCAGCATTTACATCCGTCAGCCCTCGCAGTCCTCTTACATCTTTTTAATCTTATGTAGCAACAAGGTGTTCTTCCCCAGCTGTGGAAAACTAGCGTTATTCTGCCTTTTAGTAAAGCAGGTACTTCGGGCCATGAAGCCTCACACTATCGTCTCATTGTTCTTATCAGTGCGGTTTGCAAGTTGATGGAACGTCTAGTAAATAGACTAATCAGCTTGGCTTTCATGAGGTCCATTCGATTTTTGACCCCTTACTCTGCTTAGATACCTATGTTCATAATGCCTTTGCTAGTAACCACCCAGTTACTGTAGTCTTTTTTCATCTTGAAAAGGCATATAACGTCTTAGCCCAAGCTCATTCCTTAGTCCTCCGAGACAATATACCACAAGTCCTCAAATTTCATATCTGAGAGACATTTCCGTGACTCACGAAATCGTAATGACATGATTGCAAACAAACCATACCATGGGCGGACTTTTTCCAAGCTGAAGGTGTCCCACAGGGATGTGTCCTTAGCACCACTCTTTTTTCTACTTGCAATAAATGATCTGGCCTCTGTTCTCCCATCTAATATTTGGTCAGCACTTTGTCGATGACTGTGCTATAACCTGTGCAAGCACTGACTGTCGCCTGATAAGAGCCTCGCTCGAGAATGCTGTCAACTGTGTTTCCCATTGGGCCACTACGCACGGGTTAAATTTTATGGTGCTGAAAAGCACCAAATTACTTTCACCAGACGTTCCCTTGTCTTTGATACTCCATTGTATCTATTCTATACGACTCCGTATCCCTGAATGTGATATGGTCAGATTTCTTGGTCTTCTGTTTAATCCCTGGCTCTCCTGGAAATCTCACTTTACTTCCCTGAGAGCAACTTGCCATAGCCACCTGAACCTCGTTAAAACCCTCACTCATCTTTCATTGGGGGCGGATCGTTGAACTCTCCTTCGACTGTATTCAGCCCAAATTTTATCGAAACTAGACTGTGGCAACCAGATACATTCTGCGATCTCTCCTGCAGTTCTTTCTAAGCTTGATTTCATCCATCAATAGGGATTACATTTATTCTAGGTGATTTTCGCTCCTTCCCTGTCGAGAGTCTATATGTAGAGGCGAATGTTCTATCTTTGAATGATCACTGTGATGCCCATTGCCTCTGTTATTTTGTTCGCTCTCATGACTTTCACGATCCTTCTATACACAGAACGGTAAATGACGTTAGTAGAGGTCCATTATTTGCTCGTCACCCCTGTTTACTCCGTCCATTTTCTCTTCTTCACTCGTTCTTGACTTCTCTTTAGTTGCCACTTTTGTATGTACATCTAGCATTTAACTTTTCTCTTCCAGCTTGGGAGGTTCCGACAGTTCATGTCTATTCTTCCCCACTGTCATGCACGAAAACGAAAATACCTTTCTCGCTCCTTTTTTCTTAACCACTTCTGGTGTCATTCTCGGACCGTTGTGGTTTACACTGATTGTTCTAAATGCTCTGACGGTGGAAACATAAACACATATGCAGTTTAATGTGATCCTTTATTGACAACGTTTCGCCCACACAGTGGGCCTTTTCAAGTCACAGTTTCGCCCACTGTGTGGGCGAAACGTTGTCAATAAAGAATCACATTAAACTGCATATGTGTTTATGTTTCCATAGTGTCGGTATTTTATACCATTTATTTTCATCCTCTGACGGTGTTGGGTTTGCACCAGTGTTCCCGGACAGTGTTGTAAGGGTCATTTATTAGATTCAACATCTTCACAGCTGAAATGTATGCAGTTCTCATCGTAATTATCCGTATTGCGTTCAGATCTACCTTATCATTTGCGATAGTCTCGGACTCCTTCAACGCTTTGCAAGCTATCAAAAAATTTAATTCGCCTCATCTCCTAATTCTTTGTAAACAACTTTAGTTGCGCTGCATTTCTAACAAAAACAAAGAAATCGTTTTCTGCTGGGCATGATGATGCTCAGGACAATGAGCAGGCAGACTACTTCACGAAAAGTGGTAGACGACCTTTTAGTTTCACATAGAGATATTCCATTCTCAGATTATTTTGCTGTCATTTCTAGCCACCTTCGCAACCTTTGGCAACAACGTTGGTCTGAAATGACTCACAACAAATTATACTTTATACAGCTGAGTTTAAGATCCTGGTCTTCTTATCATCGATATCATGGTTGGGAGACTACACTTTCCGTCTTCACATCGGGCGCACACGTCTCTCGTGGGTATCTCATGGAGAGGCGCCCTATTCCACTCTGTGCGAATTGTCCGGTTCCACTTTCAGTCTGCCATATTTTGTTAGAATGTCCAAGATGACTTAAACAATGCTACAAAGGAAGCTTTTCTCCAAGCCAGAACACTAGGCACGTCACTCAGGGGCAACATGAACAGACGCACTGCCGAAATCTTTCGCAGCAGAGTTACCACAGCGAATGTTCAACAGAAGATCAGACTTACTAGGAAACTCCGAACTCTCTGCTATAATAGTCGTTGGAAAAGTTTAGGAAAACCTGAAATTATTCAAAATCTTTCATCTCGTCCACTGTCAACCACAGAATTATGAATTACGAAACGAAAACAGGACCTCAATTTCATCGCTAAAAACTACAGACACAATGACTCCGACTTCCAAAAAGGCTATCTTCAAGGCATCATCTCAGCGGCCATCTCAACACAGCTCCGCAGTCATACCTCGACATTACATCATTGCACTTAAAGCTTTAGCAGAAGACACGACCATCAGGGTTACCACCACTGATAAAGGTGGTGTTGTAATCATGAACACTGACGATTACAGGAACAAAATGCTCAATCTACATAATGACCC
This sequence comes from Cherax quadricarinatus, assembly GCF_038502225.1. NCBI lineage: Eukaryota > Metazoa > Arthropoda > Malacostraca > Decapoda > Parastacidae > Cherax > Cherax quadricarinatus. The sequence goes on along the minus strand of NC_091359.1, from coordinate 22,299,726 downwards.
AGATACCAGAAAACCTCTCACAACTATCCAAGTGGACAACCTTACCAAAACATTTCTTCATAGGACTCGCCGCATTCTGAGGGACTCAGAACAAGGGAAGAAACTTCTGCACGCCATATCCAGCAACCCCAGAATGTACGGCCTGCCAAAAACTCACAAGCCAGGTATGCCATTGAGGACCATATCTTTGGGAATAGGCAGTGCTCCCCACCAACTCTCAGGAATTCTCGCTAAACACCTCTCTTATAAACTCTTGGGCACAATCAGTCCAGCACATCTCAAACACTCGGGTGATCTTCTCAGTCGCATTCGCAACATCAACATCAGGAACAAGAAACTTTCCAGCCCTGACGTAACTTCCCTATTCACCAAAGTACCTACTACACAAGCCATTGATCTCTTGCACAGGATAATTGACGATCCACTTGATCTTCCTATTCCAGCCAGCGATTTCATCGACCTTGTTGAACTATGTGTTGGATTTACGTGTTTCTCTTTCGAAAATCACCTCTTCCAGCAGACTTTTGGACTACCCATGGGTTCGCTGCTCATTGCCGTCCTGGCGAACCTATACATGGAATATCTAGAAGCCGAGCGTTTTTCCACCATTATTCCTTCATCTGTCACCTGGCTCCATTATGTTGACGACATTCTCATCATAACTCCCGGACGCTTCAACGTTCCAGCTCTCCAACATAAGCTCAACCAGGTCGACCCCTCAATCCAGTTCACACTAGAAGAAGTAGACAACACTCTTCCTTTCCTTGATGTTCTTCTCTGCAAAGCTGACCATGAACTTCGTTTTAAAGTCTATCGGAAACCTACCAACCAACACGATCTTCTCCACTTCTACTCTCACCACGACACCAAAACTAAACGTGGTGTAATTATAGGCTTTTTCCTGCACGCATTCAGAATCTGCAGCAATGAGTTTCTCGAGGAAGGATGCACTATAATTGAACAAGTATTTCCCAAACTTCACTATCCTCGTCACTTCATCAGTGACTTCAGACGACGGGCATTAAACATCTTCAACACACCCAGAGAAGACACTGCCGAGAAGAGATACATAGTCTTCCCCACCAACTCCACTGCCAAACACGTTTTCAACATCTTTTCCAATACCTCATTCCAAGTATCTACCTCCACAAACACGACCATCAAGGACATTACCAGTAATAGACAGGACAAGCTTCCATCCTCTGGAGGGGTAATGACTGCAGCAAATTATACGTGGGTGAAACATCAAGAGACCTTCAAACACGTATTTCAGAACACCAGTACGCAGGCAGAGCTGATGATCCAAGGAATGCCTGTGTTCAACACCGAAATTCACACAACCATTTAATTAATTACAGGAAAGCAAAACTTATCACCAGAGAAGACAACACTCAATACCGAAGAATCCTGGAATCATCACTTATCTGTACATCCACCAACTTCAGCCAGAACGGCTTCTATAACATAGCTGAACCACTTGCCAAGAAACTTCTTCATCGCTATCCCACATAAGGACATAAGAATGGGGGAACACTGCAGAAGATTTACTCATATACTTATCCAATCTTTCTTTCAAGCTACCCAAGATATTAGACTCTACAACCCTACTCGGTAGACCGTCACATGCAGCATTCTCCACCTGACTTCATTCTATAAATACTCGCGTACCTTCTACCCAGGTAGACCTGTTTGTTACTTAATAAACCCACTGTGTGGGCAAGACGTTGTCATAAAAGGATGACATTATACTGCATAAGCGTTTATATTTCCATCTCAGGTGAGATGGAGGTTCTGGTAAGACCCTTCACACTACTCAGCCCCAATAAAGCCCAAAAAATGCGCATTTAATGGTACAATTAATGGGTACTTACTGCTGTGAAGTGTGAAGGGTTTATGGCACCTCCGTCAAGCCACCAGAGATGTATTTGAGTCGCTGATCTACAACCGTCTGTCACGAACAGGTTTTTTTGTGACTGATGCCTGGTGGGCTGAGTGCCAGGTCACTGGCACAAGTGCAGTTCGGGTGTCAGCTATGTAGGCCGTGGAAGGTTGTAGGTACTACGCTAAATTATTCTTTGTCTAACTTTAACTTGGCTTAAATACGTATAAGTGGTAGTATGTAATACATTAGCCTATGCAGGTTTCATTACTAGATTAGTCTTATAAATTAAGATAGTATAAGGAAATGTGACACCATAGGTGGTATATATATGTGGGTCCGCTGCTCGTTTCCCCCTCTCCTCCCCCTTACGTAGGGGGTTTAATGGTTCAGGAAATCAGCTGCCTTCTGATTTTCCACATTGGCAGTGTTCCATTCATTAACCACGCTACTGCTATAACAAATACTTCCCTACATCCTTATCCTTTCTAAATCTAAATTTATCTAATTTAAATCCATTACTTCTATATCTTTCTTGGTTGGATATCATTACCTTAGTTTTATCTCCTATGAGACACTTATGCAATTCTTGGGAATCTTTATTGCGGAAAGGTTTCGCCAGCCAGAGGTTTCATCAGTTCTGGGGCCTCACTGTTACGTTTATTGTCCAGTTCAGTCCACCAATCATGTGAAAGCAGGCTACTTCAGCCTAACCAGCCGGTTTGTATACGACCGGCAGTAACAACCTGGTTGATCAGATCCTAATCCACCACGAGATCTGGTCATAGAATGGGTCACTGGGGGGTTGACTCCCAGAAAACCCTCCAGGTATGAAGATTGAGACACTTATGCAGCATATGGGAATCTTTATTCAGGAAACGTTTCGCCACACAGTGGCTTCATCAGTCCAATACAAAGAGGAAGGCGTAAGGAGAGGAGGAGTATGAGGTAATCAGTCCCTCGGCCTGGAGTCGATGTGTTCAGTCCATCAATCTTGTAGAATATACAGCATAGGGCCGTAGACGTGGCTTATATACTGTAGTGAGGTGAGGTGAAGCAGGCGGAGGCGGGGTCATAGTGGTACCATCCACTAGTCGAAGTAGGTCTTCGTCCAAAGGTTGAACAAGTGTTGAAGAATTCTTTGTAACAAGATCCCATGATGCTGCAGTGTCTCACATCTGATCAACTTCTCCGGAAGGTTTTTGAATGGTTCAGAGAACCGACATGTTGATAAATTAGACACATGTGCAACTCTTGGGTATCTTTATTGAGGAAACGTTTCGCCACACAGTGGCTTCATCAGTCCATACATAGGAGAAACTTGAAGAACAGGAGGAGAATGAGGTAATCAGTCCCTCAACCTTGAGTCGATGTGTTCAGTCCATCAATCTTGAGTAGAATACGGCAGATGAGCGGAGAAGCAGCTTATAAACCGTATGGCAGGAGAGGTGCAGCAGTCATAGGTGGTGTTACATTTGTTCAATTAGGTTACATTTGTTCAATTTGTTCAATTAGGCAAGCCTAATTCTTGGGCACAACCTACTTCCACATTGAACAAATGTAACACCACCTATGACTGCTGCACCTCTCCTGCCATACGGTTTATAAGCTGCTTCTCCGCTCATCTGCCGTATTCTACTCAAGATTGATGGACTGAACACATCGACTCAAGGTTGAGGGACTGATTACCTCATTCTCCTCCTGTTCTTCAAGTTTCTCCTATGTATAGACTGATGAAGCCACTGTGTGGCGAAACGTCTCCTCAATAAAGATACCCAAGAGTTGCACATGTGTCTAATTTATCAACATGTCGGTTCTCTGAACCATTCATCTACAAACCTTCTCGGTTTTTAAATCATTCATCACAACTGTCAGACACTGCAGCATCATGGGATCTTGTTACAAAGAATTCTTCAACACTTGTTCAACCTTTGGACGAAGACCTACTTCGACTAGTGGATGGTGCCACTATGACCCCGCCTCCGCCTGCTTCACCTCACCTCACTACAGTATATAAGCCACGTCTACGGCCCTACGTACACGACAGACACACCAGAGCACTGCTTACTCACGATGCATTACTCTAACAGAGTAAAGATCAAACCAGCGAGTGGTACAACCAATGAGTCGTCCAAACTAGCACTTGCAGCTGTCGTTAGTGGCAGGCTGCAAGTCAAATGTAATGCGATTTTATCGCTCAAAGAGGCCTTTGTTGTCGTCTGTACAGACGACACAGAGGCTGAGAAACTACTTACCACCACTGCTACTACCACTCTACGAGACCAGGGATTTCTTGTCTTGACTTCCCCAGCACTGAGGGCCAGGAGAACTGTGTTCCTCAAGCGACTCGACAACCTTATCACTGTACAGGCCACTGAAGAAATCAAGTCATCTATCGAAGCAAAGAACCCTTGGGCCAAGGTGGACTTCATTACTAAAATACCCAATGCTTCATCCATGCTGAAGGTCACCTTCAGTGACGTCAACATGGCAGCCAGAGCTCTCGCTGAGGGCCTGGCTATTCACTACTTCCACATCAACCCAGCCTTCATCGAAGCAGAGAAATTCCAACATATCTCACAGTGCTATAATTGTTACTCATACTTACACACCACAAATGATTGTCCTACCAAGGACAAGAAGTTCTGCTCCACCTGTGGCCGTGAGGGTCATGACTTCAAGAATTGCACTACTGCTTCACCACCTAAATGCTTGAACTGCAAGAATGACCACCATACTCTTGCCGCCAGGTGCCCTACCAGAAGAGACATACTCAAGAAACAACAACAACAACAAAAGAAACCCAACCCACAAGCAACCACATATTCTGCTATCGCCAAGCTTCAAGCAGACACTACCAAGATACTACATGCCACGCAAGCTGCTCCCACCACTTCCCTGCCAGCACCTACTGCCGACTCCACCAAGATTCTTTGTTGCATTATGTATGCTCATGTACAGAATGCAGCTGAGCCTGGTTCCTTCAACACCACCATCAATGAACTTTTCAAACTAAATAATATGCCTGGCCTCACATTCCCTGCATCACCACCTTCCACTGAGATCCTAAAATCTACTGCAAATATTACCAGCATCACCGCTGCTCCACCGCTGTCACAACCTCCACTAGACACAGAGATGGACCAATCAGAGACCACTGAGACGTCGGCAAACCCCACCAATGAGAGTCCACTACCGCTTTCATCCACTGCTAGAGCAACTGACCAGTCGGAAATCTCGCCTTCACCAGTTCAGCCACCCGCCAAGAAAGCAAAAACACAAGACACTGCGGATGCACCCCACGGTGCCACTGCCACTGCCACTGCTGCACCACAACAAGTCCGATATCTGAAGGGTGTATACTTCTACACAACCAAGCAGTATAAGAACACAATGCTGTCTTCAGAAATCCATCATCACCTCCAGGACGGAACAGTCAAGTATACCTACGACCAAACTGCTACATACACCACTGCAGACATGACCAGACTACTCACTGCCAACACCCAACACCTTGTGGAAGTCGAGTACACCTCAAAGAGGAAATTCAGGATGCTTCAGAATGGGGACCTTGAAGACGGTACCCTCGTCTAGCACGACTATCCATGACCATTCACCCAGCACTTTGCTGTCCGCTAAAGCTGGGGTGTGGCTCCAATCAACCCTGTAACTGCTGCCTCTGCCCGACTGCGCTTCTCTTTGGGGAAGTCAGCGCAAGATAGAAGAAGACGACATCCTCCAACCGGAGGGCCAAGAAAGAAGAAAGATGATTATCGTCACCCCCCACCCGGGGGGGCCACTGCCGGGTCACCATCTGGAGAAGACCTGGGCCAGAAGGACCTGCGAATCAACATGAATGAAAATGAACACCAACACACGACACTCCACACAGGAGAGCACAGCGCTAGCATGATCAACACCATGCATTGCCCTTCTAGGGCATGGTTGGTGCCAGAGCCCAAGTTTGTAGCTCACAAGATGAGGGGGGTACTTGTGCCTCCTCCCATGGGAGACTTAGGTCTCAGACACTCCCTAGACAGGGAGCCAGTGCCGGGCCACCACTTGGAAGGGCCCGGGCCGGGAGAATACCGGCGAATCTTTAACAACAACAACAACCTATGCTGTCAGACACACCAACTCATTCATTGGACACACAGCTCCATCGACGAACGATCTCGCCTCTCTAATTACCCCGTGTTGAGTGTGACTATCCTCAGAGTGGTGGTTACTAAACCTTCTTCTTCACCTTCAGGATTGGTGCGTCGGTGGTTGCCTACCCAAGGGCAGGAAGCCACCCTCTGCACTCCTGTTGCTATCTGTAGCCTCCATGCTCCAGACTGTGTGTGTAGTCTACACGCTATACAGGCAGTGTTGCCTCTCCTCACCGTTGTCTGAAGTCTCCACGCCTCAGCCTATATGTGAAGTCTGCTTGCCATTCAGCTAGTGTTGGCTCTCCTCATCGCTCACAGCCAGAGTTATCTTCACCGAGTGGTGGTTACTGGACCTGCGTCTTCACCATCAGGATTGGTGCATCGGTGGCTGCCTACCCAAGGGCAGGAAGCCTCCCTCTGCACTCCTGTTGCTGTCTGAAGTCTCCACGCCTCAGCCTGTATGTGAAGTCTGCTCGCCATTCAGCTAGTGTTGGCTCTCCTCATCGCTCACAGCCAGAGTTGCTCTCTTCACCGAGTGGTGGTTACTGGACCTTCGTCTTCACCATCAGGATTGGTGCGTCGGTGGCTGCCTACCCAAGGGCAGGAAGCTTCCCTCTGCACTCCTGTTGCTGTCTGAAGTTTCCACGCCTCAACCTGTACGTGTGGTCTGCACGCCTTACAGCCAGTTCAGGGCATACAGTGCTCCATCAAGCTACAGCTCACCTCCTCAGTGTCCTGTGCCTCCAGAGACGGACTCCACAAGAAACTTTAAAGTTATAGCCAGGCAAGTACGTGTGTCTACTTCACACGTACTTGCCTAGCCAATTTTTCTCACAGGATTGGCCCCCACATCTAATTTACGATGCCTGCAATGCCTTCCACCTCCTTTCCCCTTACCACTCCTCTACTGCCAACACCTGCCTCTACTCTGTCTACTCCTGCTTCTAAGGCCTACCCTGCCCCCGCCTCTTCCAAGCCCAATTCTTTCTCGCTTAACCTCAAATACTCTAAATCTGATCATGCCACTATCTGTCCTGGAAATTTACTGTACCAGATCACTGGCGCTCCTCAGTATAAAGTCTTTAAAACCAACTCTGGATTCAAACTACTTCTTGACAGACATTCTTACGAAACGTACACCTCAACCGAGACCAGACAAAAACTTCTCAATGCAGGCTTCACTATTATTTGGACTCCTGAGCACCGCGCCAAATGCACAGTGATCGCAAAACACGTAGACTATTCTCTCCTGACTGCCTATGACACAGACAAAGAAGACTTAATCAAAGACATTAGTACTAAGAACAAAGTCTCTGTTGACGATATTTATAGACCTGAAAACTCTACCATCCTCAAAATACGCTGTTCAACTCCTTCTGACGCCTCTACACTCTTCAATCAAGGAATCCTTGCCAAGACCATCTGCATTCCTCCAAACACCCTCTTCACTCCAAACTTTCACCCCATCACACAATGTCTGAAATGCTACAAATTCGGCCACGACAAAATCTCATGCACTTCCACACAAACCTGCTCCAGATGTTCAGCAACTGGCCACTTCTGGAACACTTGCAACCTCCCCCTTAAATGTTCTAACTGCGGTGGGTCACACACTGCAGTTGCAAATTCCTGCCCTACTAGAAAAGACATTCTCTCCACCCTCAGAGAAAGCCAACCTTCCTCCCTCCCCAACCCCTTCCCTGCACCTCCCCCTCCTACAATACCTTCCACCCCTACCCCCAATGCCTGGGTTACCCCACGCACTTGGTCTACCCCTCCTACTCTACACACTTCAAACACCAACACACAGACTACAATCACCTCTCCTTCTACACCTACACCCACACTAGACTACAAAACTAACTGCCAACTCGCCACTGCTGCCCACTCTGCGATGGTAATCTCTCAAGCCTACCAATCAGACTACTCACATGTCCTTAACCTAATCTTGTCCGCTAACAATCTTCCCTCTTTAATTATCCCTCCTTCCTGCTTCTCTTCTAAGCCCCCTACAACCTCTCTCTCCTCCCTCTCTCCCACCCCCCCACTTCCTACACCCACCAGCTCTCCTCCCCCCCTACCCCTCTTCACTACTTCCACCACTCCCGCCAACACCCCTACTGCTGCTGCTACGACCACCCCTCCCCCGACCTCCTTACCCACTTCCTCATCCCCTACCAGAGCTTCTGCTTCCTTACCCAGTACCATAGCTTCCACTTCCTCATCCCCTACCAAAGCTTCCACTTCCTCTGCATCTACCTTCGCCCACTCCTCCACCACAACCAAAACTTCATCCAGGTCCAACTCCACCTCCTCCAGACAAAATCCACTCAAACCTAAACCTGCCCCAACTTCTGACAGACATACAAAAGAACATAAAAACAGATCCATCTCTTCCTCCCCCTCCAGGAAACGGGGTCCGTAACACCTACAAACACACATCCACTGATGGCACCACTATCACGGGTTTTAATCCAAACTCCTTCGACATTAACTTTGCTATGACGAAACCATTAAATCATGTTTAAAGTGATTCAGTTCAACGTACGTTCTTACTTTACTATTAGACACCTACTGGCCGAGCTCCTTGAAGCAGAGAGACCAGATATTGTTTTGCTAAACAGTACCTGCCTCAAAGCCCCTCAACGTATCCGCCATTATGGTTATACTGCACTACAGTCCCCCTATGATCCCCACGATGGGGTTGCCATCCTTGTCAAATCCAACATAAAACACGAATCTCTCCCAATCCCTTTTATTCACCAACACTGTCTTGCAGTCAGAATACACACCCACCTTGGCCCCTTTATCTTTTTCACCACCTATGCTCGCCCAAACACTATTCTCAACATACACGACCTTTCCTTAGTCTTCAACTACACCAACATACCTACTAGCTGACATGAATGCCAAACACACCGCCTTTCATCACACCAGTAACAACCAACTTGGTCACCAATTACTCAACTTCACTAACCATAAACACCTAATTCATCTCGGCCCAGACTTCAATACCTTCTTCAGTCACACGGGCCAAGGCAAACCAGACATCATTCTGGTAAACCGAGCCAGTTCTCTATTTCAACACTACATCTCACCTGGCCCTATTACAGGCTCTGATCACATTCCAGTCATCTTGCACATCTCCTCCAACCCTATCCTCATTCCAACCACACCTTCCTTCTCCTACAAGAACGCCGACTGGGATGCTTTCAAACAACACATAGACAATATTAACCTCACCTATGACTATAACAACAAACCTATCTCTGACATCGATACTCAACTTGATCTCATCCAGGACACCATTACACAAGCTGCCAACAACGCAATACCAAAGAAAACTCACACCACTCGTTATTCCTTCAAACCGTCACTCAGAACAAGAAGACTAATTATCTGCTACCACAACCGCTTCCTCTACAACACACAGATTTAATCAAGTTCGATTAGATCTCACTTACCTTAGAAACAACATTCTACACAGTCTAGACCAAGACCACAACAATCACTGGTCACACCTCATACAACAAGCTGACAAACAGCGTATTAAAAACACTTATAAAGTCTTCTGGAAATTTATCAAAAAAATAAGAGGCACTACTCCCACCAACAAATTCAAACACATCACCCACAACAGCACACACATCTCAGACCCGCAGGCTGCTACCAACATCTTCAAACACATCTGGGAGAACATCTTCCACCCTCACCGACCTCACCCTAACGTTATTCAACACATTCAGAACATAGAACATTGGAACACTGCACACACACAAGATACAACACCAGATAGCCACATTCATCTAGACTCTCTTACCTCCTCCCAAGAACTCGACACTCCTTTCACCAACACAGACATTAAAACTCTCCTCAGACACCTTCCTCCCAAGGCCCCTGGTGCCTCTGGCCTAAACCATATTATCCTAAAACACCTTCCTGACTCTATCATTACTGCCTACACAAACCTCCTCAATGCCTCCCTTGCCTCTGGATACTTCCCTTCCCTCTTCAAAGCTGCTACTGCTATCCTCCTTCCTAAACCCAAAAAAGACCACTCTGATCCTAGAAACTATCGCCCTATCAGCCTCCTCGAAACTTTAGGTAAACTCTTTGAAAAACTCATCAACCATCGCCTTCGCAGATACCTGGAACACAACTCTCTACTTTCTGATGGTCAGTTTGGCTTCAGAACACACAGATCCACACAAGATGCCATTAACATCATTCTCAACTACATCCACATAAACACAGAACAAAGAAACAGGACAGCCCTGGTTGCAAAAGACGTTGAAAAAGCTTTTGACACTGTCTGGCACCAAGGGCTCAAGTACAAACTCTGCACTAACTTTAACCTGCCTCTCACTACTCGTAAACTCCTCTGCAACTTCCTAGACGGCCGTACCATGAGAATCAAATTCCAAGGCTGTTACTCTGACTACTTCACACTAAATGCTGGAGTACCCCAGGGATCTGTCCTCTCCCCTACCCTCTACATTTTATACACTAACGACATTCCAACACCTGTATACCAAAACTCCATCACACTAGCCTATGCAGACGACATTACACAACTTATCACTCATGCCAATATAGATACACTCACACACAAAACACAAAATGAGGTCGACAGGATAGCCATCTGGGAACAAAAATGGAGGATCAAAACCAATGCAGCTAAATCCAGCATTACGTATTTTAACTACAGAAAACGTGATCCTCCATTACCTGTCGAGCTCAGAACAGCTGACACCCGCACTTACATCCCCATGACACAATCTGTCACTGTCCTTGGCGTTAATCTTGACTACCTTCTACGCTTACACGGACACATTCACTCAAGGCATGCAATAGCTAGTAAGGCCCTTGCGGGCCTCTACAAGCTGAAACATGCCTCTCAACGCACCAAACTATACCTCTACAAATCCCTAATTCGTCCTCTGATAACTTACTCTCCTCTAGCCCTCTCTCTTGCAGCAAAAACAAACTTACTTAAACTGCAGCGTGTCCAGAACAAGGCGCTGCGCTGGGTGCTTGATGTCAGATGGGAGGACTTCGCCACATGCGAGTCTCTACATGCCCAGTTAGACATCCCTGCGCTGAATCTGTACTGGAAGACGCTCTGTGACAGACAGATTGACAAACTTGTGACACGACATGACTACTGGACCTCTCTCTTTGACGAAGACATTCGCAGACCCACAAACCAACACAACCTTTTCTACTCCTTGCATGATCCTGCTCCTAACCCTATTTACAAATAACCTTGGATTCTCCGAGAGGTACCTTCTATGACAGGTACCATTCTCTGATCCACGTTCGCCTTACCCTTTGGGTTAAGACATGGCTCAGTTCTACACTCCTCTCTAGCTCTAAACGTCGCATGTCCCTTATTCCCGCTCACCCCACCGGAGTCCCAACAGAAGAGCCTGAATTTCTCTTCTCAATATCTGTCCCACGATCGCCTCGCTGCTGGGTTAAGCCCTGGCTCTATTTCTACGACTAAGAACACTCCTCTCCAGCACTGTTCTTCGTCTGTCCCGTCTTCCCCGCTCATCCCATTTGGGATCTTACCTGAACTTTCGTTCGTTCGTTCCTATGCTGTACATTCTACAAGATTGATGGTCTGAACACATCGACTCCAGGCCGAGGGACTGATTACCTCATACTCCTCCTCTCCTTACGCCTTCCTCTTTGTATTGGACTGATGAAGCCACTGTGTGGCGAAACGTTTCCTGAATAAAGATTCCCATATGCTGCATAAGTGTCTCAATCTTCAACTTGTCGGTTTTTAAATCATTCATCACAACTGTCAGACACTGCAGCATCATGGGATCTTGTTACAAAGAATTCTTCAACACTTGTTCAACCTTTGGACGAAGACCTACTTCGACTAGTGGATGGTACCACTATGACCCCGCCTCCGCCTGCTTCACCTCACCTCACTACAGTATATAAGCCACGTCTACGGCCCTATGCTGTACATTCTACAAGATTGATGGACTGAACACATCGACTCCAGGCCGAGGGACTGATTACCTCATACTCCTCTCCTTACGCCTTCCTCTATGTATTGGACTGATGAAGCCACTGTGTGGCGAAACGTTTCCTGAATAAAGATTCCCATATGCTGCATAAGTGTCTCAATCTTCAACTTGTCGGTTTTTAAATCATTCATCACAACCCTCCAGGTATATTCCAGGCAAGATGAGGTCACTTTAGCTTACCTGGCTTAGGGGCAGACTTCCACAGACACTGATCATCACCACTCATGCTCTGAGTGGCTCTGATTTGTATGATTTCAATCTGACTTCTCTATTTAACATTGTACATAGTGTATATAGTGATGAAGGAATACATGGGTAATGAAATCTACCCTTGCTTGTTTGCTTTGCCCTTGCTCTGCCCAGCTGCTACAGACCATTAATAGTTCAGTACAGAGAAAAACGATGGAAGATGTGAAGGGGTTTGAAGTAATCAGTCCCACGGCCTGGAGACGTGTTCAGTCCATAAATCTTGATAAATGTACAGCATATGTGCAGAGAAGGGGCTTATATTCCGGTGACAGGTTAGGCAAAGCTGTGGCAAACGGGGTCACTGTCGGACAGAATCCACTGGTGGAAGTACATCTTAGTCCTGCCAGCAGGTTAGGCAGGCATTAGTGCTGTGGAAGATTTCACTGCATCAAGATTCCAAGATGTTGCTGTGTCATATACACAGAATTATTTTTACACCTCCAATACCTGCCTAATGTATTACAATGACCTTCCAATAGCGCATTCTGTTTACCCGTGACACTTCCTCCAACTGCTTCACCTCACCTGTCTCCAGTAAGCTAGTATAAACCTTTCTCTGTGCACAGCAGTACATACAGTACGTAGATGAGATCAATTGCAGTTCACAGATCAGATCGACCAACGTTACCGGCAGTACAACTAAACAGGCGCCTCACTAGGTTACCAACATCGTCATGACACAGTGTGCACATTCACCCACTTTATGGTACCATTTCGGACACGAAAAAGACTTCTGAGCAGCATCCTACAGGTGATACTGTCCAAATTCTGTCTGCTTCAACAATGACAATGCTAACAAGATCATCACCTCGGCAATGAACGTTCTCAAAGACCGTGACTTTGTGATGTAGTTCAACTGTGTTTTTGAGGTCGCTAAGGGAGACCTAATTTACCAAATTATGGTCACACCTTACCTTGGCAAATAGCTGTCAGACACGCCTTTCGGCTTAAGTCTCAGGTCTTTTGTTTTTGACGGCGTCAGGTCAAAACACGTGGTGCCTACCCCATTGTGGGAGGTGCTTTGAGGACCATATAAGCCCAAGGAACAGCTGAGCAGGAGATTCAGGCGGAGCCTGTGTGCAGAGCTCTGAGCCGCCAAGAGTGTGGCGGAGCTCTAGCCTGTGTGTGTAGTGGACCATGCATTGCGAATCTCGGGTCAGCTGGTCGGTGATACTGATAACATCTACCCTTCCCCCTGGTAATAAGTCTCATAGGTCACTAGTTACATTATGCAAATTTCCATCAGGATAAGTTGTATTCTAGCCCTTTATATTAAGTAAATGATAGTCATAGTTCCTATTTTTATTTGTACCCTCATATGCTATTCCCTATTCTGCTAAGCACTGGGATAACACAGGAGACGTGCTCAGTTGCTGGGATACCTCAAAGTGGGTAAAGGTCTCACAACTTCGATTGGCCCCTTTCCCTGCATTGAGGGCCGAGAAATCTGTGTTTGTGAAGGAACTTGATGGCGACGTCACTAGCCAATCAACAGGCGACTTAAAACAACTCGTTGAAGATCAAAATGACTGGACCATCGTCGACTCCTCAAAAAACTCCAACTACCAGCTCTATGATCATGGTCTCCTTCGCTGACATCTCCATGGCATCTTAGGCAGTCGGTGAAAGTCTACGTATCTCATGTCACCACGTTAATCCCAGGAACGAAGAACCATGTCGGAACTGCTATGCATATATCCATATAGAAATATCAAAATTCTTCTCCAACGAAGTAGGAGGCATCACCATCCTCTCAGATCCTCCACCATAGCAGCCCAAGCCACCGCGCCTGCTCAGCCCCCCACCACCTCCAGTCCCACTCTCTCTCTCTCTCTCTCTCTCTCTCTCTCTATCTCTATCTCTCTCTCTCTCTCTCTCTCTCTCTCTCTCTATATATATATATATATATATATATATATATATATATATATATATATATATATTTATATATATATAGAGAGAGAGAAAGAGAGAGACAGAGAATTTAATCTGTAACTTCTCCCTGCCTCTCTCTGCCTTTCCATTATTACATTATTACATCAAGAGAAAGGGAAGCATGAGGAGAAGCAGGAGAAAGGAAAGGAAGAGGAGAAGTTGGATTAGCAGGAAGAGAAAAAAGAGGAGCAGGAGAAGAGGAAAAGGAAGAGCAGGGAAGGGAGGAGGAGCTGGAGCTGGAAGAGAAGCAAGAAGGTGAAAATTAGTCACATATGCAACATCTGACGTTTCGCCATCCAATGGCTTTATCAATACAAATTCAAGGACATAACTGGAAGACAAATATGTCCTAGAATTTGTACTGATAGTCACTGGATGGCGAAACGTCTTCAATAAAGATACCCAGATGTTCCACATGTGTCTAATTTTCACCTTTTCGGTATTGTATACCATTCATGTACAAGAAGATGAGCAGGAAGAGCAGAAGTAGGGGAAGCAGAACTACAGAAGCAGCAGCAGGATTAGGAAAAGCAGAATTAGTATATGAAGAAGAGTAGCAGGAAGAGGAGCAAGGAGAGGAGGAAGAGGATAAGGAACAGGAAAAGCAGGAGAAGCAGGAACTGGAATGGGAGAAGTAGGACGGAAGAAGAAGCATGAATAAGATGAGTGGGAGGAGGAGGAGGTGGAGGATTATACGAAGATGTAACAAGAAGGGGAGGGGGAGGAGGTCACACTGCAGCGTCATGCAGCTCTAATCGTCCCTGGTAGAGAAGCGTCTGTCCTGGCTTCAGAGAAACCCACCAACCTCATCAATCTGAAGCCCTCAGGAAACCTCATTAAGTGCATTAGAGATCTCTCTAAGGGAAACAAGAATCTAAGTGGTGTGCATGCTATTTCCCTCATCACAAAAACGCCCAACACACAAGTCATTGACCTCTGACACTAAGTCAACAAGGACTAATCATCATCTGCCTCCCGGGGATTTGGTTAACCTGACTCTCTTTTTGCATAAATATTTACTGCTTCTCCTTGGACAGTAAGCTGTAAATACAGACACAGGTATGGTACTGGTGTGGGTTTCCATATCAGCGCCGCCTTAGCAAACTTGTATATGGAACACCGTGAAGTTGAACGCCTCGTACACATCTCCAGTAACATCACATGGGTACGGTAAGCAGACATCGTCCTCGTAATCACTCCAAAGTGCTTTGACATACAGAACCTACAAAGTATATTTGGTTAAGTTGGACCTGCACTCGAATTCAAACTGGAAGAGATTAATAACGAGCTTTTATACCTCGGCGTCTTCCCCCACGTAGCAGATAACGCCCAGAAATTGCAAGTCTACGGAATGTCCACAAACAAGCATAACTTTCCACACTTCTGTTCCACTCCAGACTTTTAAGATTGAATAAAGCCTCACTATCGGCTTTTTCCTGAGAGCATAACCCATTTGCAACGCCGAGTTTCTCAATGAGGAATACTCAAACTTACGCAAATCATTCAATGCCCTGAATTTTTCTTCCTTCGCCAAAGACTGCGAAAAACGAGACCTTCACTTCGTTAGTTGTCCATACGTTGGCACCACTCAGACCTAAACTATCATCCTTCTCAACATTCAAGTGCCCTGAACTTTCCTGAAGACAACAAAGACAACACTCGTGTCGCTCAAGACCATCTCTCTGATCATCGTTAGTAACCCTCACAAGCTGCCAGGTATTCTTGCAACACATTTTTTCAAAAATACTGGGATCAGTTAGTCTAGCACATATACAAATATCTCGCACCTTAGAGAATGAAAATGATGACTGTTTCGGTCCAACATGGACGATTGTGCTTTTTATTCTTCTGTCTAGCACATCTATCGCACTCAGGCACATTATGGAGGTCAACGTTAATTATAAGAAGCTCGGGAGCTTTGACGTTACGGCCTTGTTCACTAACTAAGCCGCCTGCACAGAATGATTACTGTGGATGCAGTCTAGTATGTGGAAGATTGAGATACTTATACAACATATGGGAATCTTTATTCAGGGAACGTTTCGCCACACGGTGGCTTCATCTTCCAACCTCTGGACGAAGACCTACTTCGACTAGTGGATGATACCACTATGACCCCACCTCCTCCTGCTTCGCTTCACCTCACTACAGTATATAAGCCACGTCTACGGCCCTATGCTGTACATTCAACAAGATTGATGGACTGAACACATCGACTCCAGGCTGAGGGACTGATTACCTCAAACTCCTCCTCTCCGTACGCCTTTCTACTTTGTATTGGACTGATGAAGCCACTGTGTGGCGAAACGTTTCCTGAATAAAGATTCCCATATGTTGCATAAGTCTCAATCTTCAACCTGTCGGTTTTTCAAACCGTTCATCACAGTCTAGTATGTACCTGGCAGATTTTGTAGACCTAATCGAACTTTGCATTAGTTACAACTGCTTCAGCCTCGAAGACATCATATTTAAACTGTTCGAGTTAGAATGGACTCAACCTGGTCAACTTGCATGCGAGGGACTTGGAACCCAGATGAATCTTAAGTACGATCCTCAGATCAGTCAAATGATTGACGAATGTGGACACGATTTTAGTCATTCTGCACAAAGATCTCAACGTACATGATATCTCTGACTCCATCAACAATCTAGAACTGACTATTAAAGCCCCAACGAAACAAGACAAGAACAACCAGCTACCTTTCTAAACAAACTACAGCTGCACACGAGTGAAAGTAGACTCGTTAAGCAAAAGCCTATTTATTAAAATGCTCATTTACTCCCACCACCACCAGCTCAGACATAAACAGCGACAGTCATACTTTGAAACTTGTACCATTGTTTATATAGCTACCTCTTTTTTTCTCTACATTTTATTGTAATCTGCAAAAGAAATCTTGCTAAATAATCTATATCTAGTTCTTAATTAAGTAGTCTTTAAGCATTATTTTGCCCGAAATGCACAGCATACTAGTGGCTTAATTTTGTACTTAAATTGAATTTGAATAGGCTTCCTCTTCAGCCTACAGTTTTTAAAGGAATGCATGTACATCACCTCTGCTACAAGTTTACTACAATTCTCCCTACAGTTTATACAAGAGAGCAGGAAGCGTGCTAAGAATATACTCCGTAGCGCAAATATTAGCCCAGTAGTAGAGGAAGCTGCTACCAGATACATTGCTTTGCTGGTCATCAACGTGGCATGTAATATGGCTAACTATTTAATAACCAACCCGTAAATCAAATTAAAAATTCATCAAAAACTCGTCAAAATTAATCGAAAAATTAGCATCACATTGTTGATGGTAAACAATACCGGCCAGGTGATCAATAAAATGTGTAACAAAGATACAAAAACTTAAAAGAATAAGTGCACCACTGTAATGAACACATAGAATGAAACTTATGGCGATGTTTCGGTCCGACTCAGATCATTTGGCCACCGCGGGAGTGTAAGTTAAACCATGTAAAGGACGCGACAGGAACTGCATGGAGAAGACTGCTAGACGCTCGAAATTAGTTGGCGAGTACTGAATGAAACTCCTGCAAATGGGAGGACCGTAGTAACGCTTGTGTTAAGCACAGGAACACTGTTGATATGACACACGTGCAACAGTTACGTATCATTATTCCAAAACGTTTCGCCAACACAGTAGCCTTTTTCAGTCGAGTACATAGGAGTACGTAGAAGCAGTAGAGATGTGAAGACGATGTAATCAGTCCATCACCCTTGATGACTACGTCTTCAAGGGTGATGGACTGACCCAAAGCCCACACTCCGTACCCACAGCCCCACCCACACCACTTCAAACTCCACATTCACAGCAACCCCCCATAGTACCTCGCCAGGCTTCCCGCTTCCCCAGCCCCAGAATATTCCCCAGACCACAGTTTTACAAAAGAAGGTTTGGTACACAAATGTAGATAGAATAAATAAATGTGAGGAGTGGCATGAAAGAATCAAGGAAACATCCCCAGACATCATAGCACTCACAGAAACGAAACTCGCAGGGATAATGGATGCTATTTTTCCATCTGGATGCCAGAAGTGTCCCTGTTTGCAGATTTGAAGTTAATGAGGAGAATCGAATCGGATGAGATCAGACAGGACTACAAAGGAACCTGGACTGGCTGCAAGCTTGATCCAGCAACTGGCTCCTGGAATTTAACCCCACCAAATGCAAAGCCGTGAGGATCGGAAAGGGGCAAAGAAGACTGTGGACAGACTACAGGCTAGGGGAGGAAGGGGTTGGCCAAAGACTGCAAACCTCACTCAAGGAAAAGTGTCTTGGGGTGAGTATAACACTGAGCACATCTCCTGAGGCGCACCAGCCATAGTTCGATCGCTAGCACACTGAGGTCCTGAGTTTGAATCCCCGGTATGGCTGGAAAACAGGACGTGTTTCCATAAGACACCTGCTGTCCATATTCACCCATCGGTGTAAAATGGGTACCTGGGTGTTAGTCGACTGGTGTGGGTCGCATCCTGAGAAAAAAACTGACCTAATTTGCCCGAAATGCTCAACATAACAAGTGGCTCTCTATACAGTAATACTAATGTCACTGATGTCAGCTAGGCCTTTATACGTTGTACATGTACTTGCAGTAATAAAGATATTGTTATTGTTACTGATAACTGCTGCAACATATGGGCGCCTGGCAAACCTAACAATAGCTGTCCGACACCTCAGTAAGGAATCGTTCAAGACTCTTTACACCGTGTACGTCAGGGCCATATTGGAGGATGCAGCACCAGTTTGGAACCCACACCTGGTTTGCAACAAGACTAGTCCCGGAGCTCAGAAGAATGTCCTACGAAGAAAGGATATGGGAAATTGATCTGACGATACTGGAAGACAGGACAAGGCAGTGAAGGGCCTTAGGGCAATTAGCGTAAATTCCTGGCTAGATAAGTATTACAGGGGAAATTGCATGCCTTTCCAATGACAACTAGGAATTTTTTATGGTAAACATGATGTGTATGCAAATGAAGTATATCTTTTGTAACAGGCTTAGTAACGTTACAGGCTTACCAGCGTAACAGGCTTACCAGCGTAACAGGCTTAACAACATAGCAGGCATAGCAACATTATCCACTTCATTCGAAGGAGCTATTGTTAGGTTCCAGTGAGCTTTAAACTGATGGAAGATACAGGTATGGGAAAATACACAAATAACCCGCACAGAGGAGAAACTTCATGACGACGCTTCGGTCCGACCTGGACCATTAACTAGTCACTCTGACTTGTGTATTGTTCCAGTCATGGTATTGTGCCCAGAGCCGGTTTAAGATTTTTGTAGGCCCCTGGGCTACAGGTACTGTGAGGCCCCACAGTCAACAGTTCATCATATAAGAACATAATGGAGGAACTCTGCAGAAGGCCTACTGGCCCATACAAGGCAGATCCTTATCAAAACGACCTCTACCCAAATCAACCAAAAAAATTAACTCCCGTACCCCTTAACACCAATCAAACCCAGCCCCTCACACTCATATATTTGTCCAATATCTTCTTAAAGCTACCCAAGGTCCTAGCCTCTATCACCCCACTGGGAAGACTGTTCCACGCATCTACAACTCTGTTAGAAAACCAGTACTTACCTATGTCCTTTCTAAATCTAAATTTATCCAACTTAAATCCATTATTTCTGGTTCTTACCTGGCTCAATACCCTTAGTACTTATTAATATCTCCTTTGTTTATGCCTGACATCCACTTATACACTTCAGTGATATCTCCCCTCATTCTACGTCTCTCCAGAGAGTGGAGATTTAAGGCTTTAAGTCTATCTTCATACGGGAGATTCCTTACACAGTAAATCACTTTAGTCATCTTATACGTGATGTAATAACATACTATAATTATAAGCTTATACCAGTAACTGTGAACACTCTCCACTTAATCTCTGGAGGCCCACCAGCTGGAGGAGCACCCCTGGGCTGCAGCTGGAGGAGCACCCCTGGGCTGCAGCTGGCGGAGCACCCCTGGGCTGCAGCTGGAGGAGCACCCCTGGGCTGCAGCTGGCGGAGCACCCCTGGGCTGCAGCTGGAGGAGCACCCCTGGGCTGCAGCTGGCGGAGCACCCCTGGGCTGCAGCTGGAGGAGCACCCCTTGGCTGCAGCTGGCGGAGCACCCCTGGGCTGCAGCTGGAGGAGCACCCCTGGGCTGCAGCTGGCGGAGCACCCCTGGGCTGCAGCTGGAGGAGCACCCCTGGGCTGCAGCTGGAGGAGCACCCCTAGGCTGCAGCTGGCGGAGCACCCCTGGGCTGCAGCTGGAGGAGCACCCCTGGGCTGCAGCTGGAGGAGCACCCCTGGGCTGCAGCTGGAGGAGCACCCCTGGGCTGCAGCTGGAGGAGCACCCCTGGGCTGCAGCTGGAGGAGCACCCCTGGGCTGCAGCTGGAGGAGCACCCCTGGGCTGCAGCTGGAGGAGCACCCCTGGGCTGCAGCTGGAGGAGCACCCCTGGGCTGCAGCTGGAGGAGCACCCCTCGGCTGCAGCTGGAGGAGCACCCCTGGGCTGCAGCTGGAGGAGCACCCCTGGGCTGCAGCTGGAGGAGCACCCCTGAGCTGCAGCTGGAGGAGCACCCCTGGGCTGCAGCTGGAGGAGCACCCCTGGGCTGCAGCTGGAGGAGCACCCCTGGGCTGCAGCTGGAGGAGCACCCCTGGGCTGCAGCTGGAGGAGCACCCCTGGGCTGCAGCTGGAGGAGCACCCCTGGGCTGCAGCTGGAGGAGCACCCCTGGGCTGCAGCTCCTAAAGTCCAGGCCTTAATCCAGCCATAATTGCGCTTTGTTATCTTTACAGGTATAGGAGAATCTGAGAACAACATAGAGGTTGCGGTACTATGAACAGAAGAAAAATGATCATGGGTGCTTTGTAAAAATGTTCAGAAAGGAAGAAGACAACTCATAACATAGTTAGGGATAAATGAAGTGATATAAAAAATCTATGTAAACATCCATAACATAAAAATTGAAACAAATGAATAAAGAATAATTGCTCGTGTTGGTAACAAAGATATTAATGTAATAACCAAAACCAGGTTTAATCTAATCTGAAAAATACGGACACGTGTGTGTGTGTGTGTGTGTGTGTGTGTGTGTGTGTGTGTGTGTGTGTGTGTGTGTGTGTGTGTGCACTCACCTAATTCACCTAATTGTGGTTGCATGAGTCGAGACTCAGCTCCTGGCCCCGCCTCTTCACCGATCGCTACTAGGTCCTCTCCCTCTCTGCTTCCTGAGCTTTGTCATACCTCTTCTTAAAACTATATATGGTTCTTGCCTCCACTACTTCACTTGCTAGGCTATTCCACTTTCTGACGACTCTATGACTGAAGAAATACTTCCTAACGTCCCTGTGACTCGTCTGAGTTATCAGCTTCCAGTTGTGACCCCTTGTTTCTGTGTCCCCTCTCTGGAACATCCTATCTCTGTCCAACTTGTCTATTCCCCTCAGTATTTTGTATGTCGTTATCATGTCTCCCCTGACCCTTCTGTCCTCCAGTGTCGTCAGTCCGATCTCCCTCAACCTTTCCTCGTACGACATTCCTCTGAGCTCTGCGACTAGCCTTGTTGCAAACCTTTGTACTTTCTCTAACTTCTTGACGTGCTTGACCAGGTGTGGGTTCCAAACTCGTGCTGCGTACTCCAATATGGGCCTAACATACACAGTGTACAGTGTCTTGAACGATTCCTTATTAAGGTATCGGAACGCTATTCTCAGGTTTGCCAGGCGCCCGTATGCTGCAGCAGTTATTTGGTTGATGAGTGCCTCCGGTGACGTGCTCGGTGTTATGGTCACCCCCAGTTCTTTCTCCCTGAGTGAGGTCTGTAGTCTTTGTCCACCTAGCCTATACTCTGTCTGCGGTCTTCTTTGCCCCTCCCCAATCTTCATGACTAAGCATTTGGCAGGATTGAATTCGAGAAGCCAGTTTCTGGACCACATGTCCAGCCTTCTCCCAATGTTCAATCACTTTATTAAGGTGTTTGAATTTACGTCTGAGTTGCTCAGGTTCGAAATAAGTAGGATCCTCTATGATTTCTTTATCATTCATGGGAGGAACAGGTTCGAGCCTTCTGCCATGGAGTAAATGAGATGGACTTAACACTTCTAAATTGTCCAGATCATCGGTAACATAAGTTAGAGGTCTGTTGTTGATTCTATTTTCTATTTCAGTCACAACTGTACGGAATTCTTCTAAGTCGATTCTTTGACGATGAAGAGCCTTCCTTAAACAACGTTTTACAATGCCGATCATTCTTTCATAAAATCCGCCGTGCCATGGAGATTTAGGAGGAATGTATCTCCAACGACAACTGCGTTGATTCAGCATCTGTTGTACCTCTGGTTGATCAAAGATCTTGCTTATATAAGCAGCACCAGCAACAAAGTTCGTTGCATTATCTGAAATCATCAGTCTGGGACATGCCCTTCTGGCTGCAAACCTTCTGAATAATTTGATAAAAGTTTCAGCAGACATGTCAGTGGCTACTTCTAGATGTACTGCTCTAGTTGTAGCACAAGTGAACAAACAGATGTACACCTTGATGGGAACTTTGTCAACTGTTTTGGTTAAAATTATTGGTCCAGTGTAATCTACGCCTGTCACCTCAAATGGAGTGATATGACAAACTCTTTCAGAGGGATATGGAGGTGGACCTGGATACTGACATACTCGCATATCGTAGTGACGACAAGTAATACAGTCCTTTATTTGTTTTTTCACACTTTGTCGACCTTGAGGTATCCAGTAGGATTGTCGTATATGACAAAGTGTGTCAGCTACCCCACCATGTAACACGTTACTGTGGGCGTTTTGCACAATCAGTTTTGTTAGCCAATGATTCTTGGGGATCAATATTGGATGTATGGCTTCTTTAGGTAGTGAAGAATTATGAATTCTTCCTCGACATCTTATAATCTTTTCTGAGTCGAGATAAAGTCCTAAAGAATTAATCATGACAGGTTTCTTTGGGGATTTATCTTGTGTTTCTAGAAATTTATATTCTGTAGAAAAACATCTTTCTGTATTAGTTTCACCCAGTATTTAATGTGTTCAAGACATTCATAATCAGGTTTTATTCCTTTAATGAATTTAAAGACAAGAGCTGTAACTCTTAATAGTTTACCCAAAGATGAGTATTTAGATCCATCAATGACTATTTCTGGTGTGTCTACAGTATTTACACAACTTACTTCTGCTGTGTTCAAGCAGACTGTTTCTTCTGGCATAATGTGAGCGTTTTGCTGAGGCCAGATATTTTCATTAGAGAGCCAGTTCGGTCCGTGGAGCCATAATTTATTATCCACAAATTTCTTGAGTGGGACACCACGTGACAACATGTCAGCTGGATTCTCTTGGGTAGAGACGTGGAGAAAGAGATAATCTCTCTGCATCTCTTTTATTTCTGCTACTCTGTTCTGTACATAGACCAACTTACTCTTATTATTTCTTAACCACTGGAGAACTGCTTCATTATCACTCCAGATCACGGTTTTTTCAATAGTGAGATGATCAAGTACTTTGTTGAGATAGACAGCTAATTTTGTGCCTACATAGAGTGCTGTCAGTTCCAATTGTGGTACTGTTCTGACCTTCAAGGGTGCTACCCTGGCCTTTGAAGTAATTAGTGTACTTCCTTCAGCATTACTCATGTAAGCTACAGCGCCATAACCTCTGGTTGACGCATCACAGAACACATGTAATGTATACTTGTTTCCCTCTTGACCTATTTGTCTGGGAAATTTAATTTGATGAAGTTGCTTAAACTCCTTGGATATTTCATCCCATGCTTGACTCATTTTTAGAGGCAAGTTCTCATCCCATCCAATTTTGAGCTTCCATGCATCTTGCATAAGCATTTTACCTTTTATGGTAATTGGTGAGACGAGTCCTAGAGGATCAAAACATTGTGATACCTCTGACAGTAAACTACGTTTAGTGAGTGTACTGCATGATTTATTGTTTATCCTTTTGAGACTCGAAGTATCTTCCTGTGTGTTCCAATTAAGTCCCAGCATATTGTTGCAATCAGGAATTTCAGTTTCAGGGAAATTTTCTTTGATAAGTTCCCTTAATTGCTTTGAATTTGTATTCCACATCCTTAGAGGCATATTTGCTTCTTTCATCTCCTTGTTAGCTTCTCTGTATAAGGATTTCAAATCCTCCTCTTTATTCACACTACCTTGAAGATTGTCCACATAGAAACTTTTCTTTAAGATTTCTTTGAAGGGACTTTCAGATTTCTTCAAATGTGTATTTAGAGTAGCTTCTAGTAAGAATGGAGAGGATGTTGCACCAAATAATACTGATTTGAAACGATAACTTTTCACAGGACTTTGAGGATCATGTGGATTTTCAGGCCACAAGAATCGAGTATAATCTCTATCTATTTCTTGTAGCCCTACTCTCAAGAAAGCTTTGGAAATATCAGCCGTGTAGGCATATGGGTTTGTGTGAAATTTCATAAGCACGTCTCCAAGCTTCTCAGTTAGTGAGGGTCCGGTCATCAGACAGTCATTAAGACTTGCTACATCTTTATTTGCACGTGCGCTGCAATTATATACAACACGTAGTGGAGTGGTTTCAGAATCTTTTCTGACTCCATGGTGCGGGAGATAATGAGCGTTTGTCTTCAACTTATCTTCGACTATTTCCTCAATGAATTTATTGTCCAACTGTTCTTGTATGATATTATCATAGACAGTCAGTAGCTCTGGATTCTTCCTGAGCTCATGTATTTGTGCTTTCATCTGTCCGAAAGCCATGCGATAATTGCTAGGTAGATGTGGTGGATTTAATTTCCATGGTAACCTAACCCAATACTGTCCATCTTCATATTTGACAGTGTCCAAATATTGGTTATAAGTCTGAGACTCTTGTGGGCTTGGTTTATTTACATCAATACCTATCGCATCTAAATTCCACAACTTATCAACTGGTTCATTCATTTCTTCCAGTAATGATAATTTTTGCTGTGGTACATGATCAGCGGTTATTCTCGTAACTAGTACATTTTCCACTGAATCAATATCAGCTTCTTTCCCACTTTGAGAGGAAATGGGACCACATATGTGGCCTCCTGCTGTTTTCAGCAAGTGAACATCATGTTTACTTACTATATTTTGCACAAAACAGTGATAATCACTTCCAATGATTAAATCAATTGGACTAATTGTGTCCGTCTGTATGTCAGGACAGGCTAACTTGACCTTAGCTGCTTTCAGTGCTGCAACTGTTTCTTTTAATCCCTGAATCTGCACAGACTTAGGCAAATCATCTACTACCACAGTTTCTACTGTCTTTTTCCTGTTTCCTAGACCAACAGTGATTCTGGCTAGGTCATATGTCTGTTTACCAGAATTGTGGAAAAAACCAGCTATATCTAACTGTATTTTGGCATAGGGTTGTTTATTCAGTTTCTGCAACACTGATCTTCTTATGAAGGACCTTTGTGAGCCTTGATCAAATAGTGTTAGCACATTGGTTTTGTGTAATTTATTAGATAACTCAACTCGAGCTATTGGGAGAGCAGTCGCTTTAAACTTATCTCTCACATTTAATGCTGTTGTTTGTTGACTTCCTTATTCTGTGGAAGTCTGCTGCTGTTCAGCAAAAGTATTTGGGCATAATGCTGTATGATGCATACCCTTGCATTTAAAACACTTCTTCAGTGAGCATTTACCTCCCTTGTGTTCACCTAAACACTTGATGCACCCTTTCAGCTGATGAACACGTTGTTTACGTGCCTCCATTGATGTGTATTGAATACAATACTGTGCCCAATGTGTTCCATCACAAAGTACACATTTTGGAGTACGTTTGTGTGTGACAGTTTGTTTACTATCTGTTGTATTCACAGCTTGATAAATGCCTATATGAGATTTCCCATTATGTGGTTTAGTGGGAGTAGGTATACTCTTTTTATACTGAGTTGAAGGTTTGTTATCCACCAGATTTGTGGATTTTTCATCTTGTCTAGTTGCTTGCATGCATGAAACTATTGTTTGTAAACCATTGCTAATTTCTTCACAAGTGAAATAGAGTTTATTGAACATAATATTTAATCGTTCAATAGTTTGTGGTGACAACTTATCTTGTACAATACCACTGATAAACCAATCACATTGTCTTAGGTCATATTTAGCACCTAGAGATCTGAGACTATTGTCTAATGTGATTCTAAATGACTGTAAGTCTGAAAAACAATGTTTGGGTGGCTTCAAGCTTGATATTAAGACTGCATGTCTAACTCTGGCCTTGTCAGCATCAAAGTAATTGTCTGCTAAGACATGTAAGGCTATTTGATAATTGCCTTTGACCACCGGAAATAACTTAATCAGTTCATAGGGTTCTCCTTTTACAAGACATTTAAGGTAATTGAACTTAGCACTCTCATCTATGTCAGTTCGTGAATTTACTATGGATTGAAAACCACTAATGAATTCTTCATAATTATGACCTTGGAAAATAGGTAATGACAATGTAGGTAAGCTTGGTAATGGGACACTTGTTGTTACAGGTGTAACAGGTGTTTGACCACTAGTTAAAGTAGGTCTCTGTGACAGAGTTTTGCGGCAGATAGCCTGTACTCCTGTCCACCTTAATTGTTGATCACTAAAAGTATCCAAAACATTTTTAATTTCATCCTCAGATGGATCTGATTCAAGAAATTTATTTTCATAATGTGTATAGTCTGAATTAATTATTTCCAGACGCTGTGTAAATAATCCAAACTTGACCTCAAGATCATCAAAATCTATGTTTGTATCTTGAGTTAATCCTATACAGACTGAAATTAGATTTTCTAGTTGTGTAATCTTAGTCTGTAAAGACTGAAACTGAGTTTTCAAACAAGCCATTTTAATGGTATACTGAAAATTCTAGCACCACACTTAGTGTGTTTAAAAAACACTGTACTGCTATAAACAGCTGAGTTTTTGTTATGCTTAAGTCAGCAATAATCGAGTCAGACACTACTGACCCACTAAGCTTAACCTCAGGGTCAATGACCATGAAGGGTACAGGGTACATGTGTCTGGTGTTTATGGCTGTGTTTATGCTGTGTCAGCCTGACCACGATGATTAATCGTAAATAACGTTATACACTTCATTCACCATACACTATAAATGCCACTGTATAACTGTAAATCACACGTGAATATTACTTACACATATATAAATTTCACTGTTAATATGTATTTGAAAGCTTACACTTTATATATAAGTTCCTTTAATATAACAGGTAGATCTATAAGAAACAAACTTTAACACAATCTTGTCTCTTAATTTCTGTCTAAACATTATAAACACTATGTGTATATATACACTCAGACAAACAACATCACTTGGGTTGTTGTCTTAATCAGCAATTTCTCGAGATTGGAGCAGTGGGTGCAGGATGTGGGTGAGTCACCCAGCTCCCGTTTTCTTTGGGTGTCCGCTGGGTGAGCGCCCGTTTTCTTTTGGGTGAACGCTGGGTGAGCGCCCGTTTTCTTTTGGCTGCCCATTCTCTGTGATTGAGTCTGGAGGGACTCATTTATACTGATTTATATTGTAAAACACTAGTTTTACAGCTTTTTTCGAAGGACCTTGGCTCATAGGTTATTTGTACACTGTAGTACAACATATTTGGACCACAGTGTGGTCTTTATCCGGTTCGAGCACGACCAAATCTGTTGAAGATATTGGCCTTACCAGCTATGTGTAATTTATATATATAAATATAGGAAACACTTAGCTGATAAATGACAGCAAATCGTCTACACAGCCGCCCCTGCAGACGAGGTCTAGAAGCTGTCGAAACCATCTCAACATGGGCTGTCAAAAAAATATAATTTGTAAGTTATAAATTACCCCTAGGGGGTGTTATGTCAGCATATTTCATACACTGGTGGCTGACGATGTACGTACTTGTTTGCACTCAAAAGTCCACACCTTACTGCCGACTATAGGTTGATTACAAACTCCTTGCGACTCAAGAACTGCACAGTCCCCAGGTCTACAAGAAATTTGTAACATACCTTGCTCTTGTAGCGTGAGCTATGGTGTTCTCAACACCTTCGACAGGTATCGGTGACTTGATAGAAGCTGAAGTGTCCTTGGATGTCCACGTCTTCCATTGTCTAGGAAACGCACAATGGTACACTATGTTCCACAAGATTTGTCTTTATTGTTCACAATGTATCACAAGAGAAGCTGATCACACTTCTCTTATGTTTATTGTGTTTGAGACACTTTGTTCACACTAACGCACAGATCAGTGTTCTTTGCTAGTTATCCTGGCGTCAGTGTCACTCTCCCTAGAGTCAAAGATAGTCTGAAGACGCCACAGCGCCCCTTGCCGTCACTGCCCTGGTACACAAAAAGAAAAACCGCTGACCTAGTACCTTGCATCCTTGTCACCTCCTCGATGAAGCAAAGCAGAATGTTTGTTTCTTGCTGTCTTAAGCATAGACAACAATGTACACTATCTTTACTATGGTAATAAAGTGGGAGCAGGATTTTCCTTAATTGTCCTGCTAAAGTAAGAATGTACTGTCTCTTATAAAAATACACTTTGCAACACCGCTGCAAGGAGCAGAGGTCACTTGACTACGTGGCATAGCATCTGTGATCAATTACTCACTCTAGCAGTAAACAAGACGCTCGCCCCTTCTGAGAGGGCTTGGCCCTTCAGGGCTGAAAGGGCTGAAATGGGCTGATACCCCCCTCCTGGAGAAAATTTCTCCACATGTGCTGAAGGAAGGTTGCCTTAATTATCAACGTGTTTTTATTACGGCTGGAATTAGTTCATAAATCTGCGCATCGTAATTGCCAAAGGTGATCAGTTGGCGCAGCGCGAGAGACAGTGACACTGATTTGCTTTTCCAGACATCATTGAAAAAGTATTTTGCGAGGGAAATATGCAAGGTAGTTTAACATGCAGCTTATAATAACTTGCAAGATTGATTATGTTGCAAGACTACCAGTCTTGCAACATTCTTATATAGGAAGAGAGATTACGATACAACCCGACTTTAAACACAGAATAATTTAAAGTATTTCACGGCTTTACATTGTATATGAATTCCTACACCTTGTATGATCTCTCTCCCATGACTGACACGCCATGTATTATCTCTCTCCCATGACTGACACGCCATGTATGATCTCTCTCCCATGACTGACACGCCATGTATGTTCCCTCTCCCATGGCTGACACACCATGTATGATCTCTCTCCCATGACTGACACACCATGTATGATCTCTCTCCCATGACTGACACGCCATGTATGTTCCCTCTCCCATGGCTGACACACCATGTATGATCTCTCTCCCATGACTGACACACCATGTATGATCTCTCTCCCATGACTGACACACCATGTATGATCTCTTTCCCATGACTGACACGCCATGTATGATCCCTCTCCCATGGCTGACACACCATGTATGATCTCTCTCCCATGGCTGACACACCATGTATGATCTCTCTCCCATGACTGACACGCCATGTATGATCCCTCTCCCATGACTGACACGCCATGTATGATCCCTCTCCCATGACTGACACGC
This sequence comes from Cherax quadricarinatus, assembly GCF_038502225.1. Taxonomy (NCBI): domain Eukaryota; kingdom Metazoa; phylum Arthropoda; class Malacostraca; order Decapoda; family Parastacidae; genus Cherax; species Cherax quadricarinatus. The sequence continues at coordinate 22,269,912 of NC_091359.1, read as the reverse complement.
CATGTATGATCTCTCTCCCATGACTGACACACCATGTATAATCTCTCTCCCATGACTGACACGCCATGTATGATCTCTCTCCCATGACTGACACACCATATATGATCTCTCTCCCATGACTGACACGCCATGTATGATCTCTCTCCCATGACTGACACGCCATGTATGATCCCTCTCCCATGACTGACACGCCATGTATGATCCCTCTCCCATGGCTGACACACCATGTATGATCTCTCTCCCATGACTGACACACCATGTATGATCTCTCTCCCATGACTGACACACCATGTATGATCTCTCTCCCATGACTGACACGCCATGTATGATCCCTCTCCCATGGCTGACACACCATGTATGATCTCTCTCCCATGGCTGACACACCATGTATGATCTCTCTCCCATGGCTGACACACCATGTATGATCTCTCTCCCATGACTGACACACCATGTATGATCTCTCTCCCATGACTGACACGCCATGTATGATCCCTCTCCCATGACTGACACGCCATGTATGATCCCTCTCCCATGACTGACACGCCATGTATGATCTCTCTCCCATGACTGACACACCATGTATAATCTCTCTCCCATGACAGACACGCCATGTATGATCTCTCTCCCATGGCTGACACACCATGTATGATCTCTCTCCCATGGCTGACACACCATGTATGATCTCTCTCCCATGGCTGACACACCATGTATGATCCCTCTCCCATGGCTGACACACCATGTATGATCTCTCTCCCATGACTGACACACCATGTATAATCTCTCTCCCATGACTGACACACCATGTATGATCTCTCTCCCATGACTGACACACCATGTATAATCTCTCTCCCATGACTGACACGCCATGTATGATCTCTCTTCCATGGCTGACACACCATGTATGATCTCTCTCCTATGACTGACACGCCATGTATGATCTCTCTCCCATGACTGACACGCCATGTATGATCTCTCTCCCATGACTGACACGCCATGTATGATCTCTCTCCCATGACTGACACGCCATGTATGATCTCTCTCCCATGACTGACACACCATGTATGATCCCTCTCCCATGACTGACACACCATGTATAATCTCTCTCCTATGACTGACACACCATGTATGATCTCTCTCCCATGACTGACACGCCATGTATGATCTCTCTCCTATGACTGACACGCCATGTATGATCTCTCTCCCATGACTGACACGACATGTATGATTCCTCTCCCATGACTGACACGCCATGTATGATCCCTCGCCCATGACTAACACACCTTGTATGATTTCTCTCCCATGGCTGACACGCCATGTATGATCTCTCTCCCATGACTGACACGCCATGTATGATCTCTCTCCCATGACTGACACGCCATGTATGATATCTCTCCCATGACTGACACGCCATGTATAATCTCTCTCCCATGACTGACACGCCATGTATGATCTCTCTCCCATGACTGACACGCCATGTATGATCCCTCTCCCATGACTGACACACCTTGTATGATCTCTCTCCCATGGCTGACACGCCATGTATAATCTCTCTCCCATGACTGACACACCATGTATGATCCCTCTCCCATGACTGACACACCATGTATGATCCCTCTCCCATGACTGACACACCTTGTATGATCTCTCTCCCATGGCTGACACACCTTGTATGATCTCTCTCCCATGGCTGACACGCCATGTATGATCTCTCTCCCATGACTGACACACCATGTATGATCCCTCTCCCATGACTGACACACCATGTATAATCTCTCTCCCATGACTGACACGCCATGTATGATCTCTCTCCCATGACTGACACGCCATGTATGATCTCCCATGGCTGACACACCATGTATGATCGCTATTCTATGGCTGACACACCATGTATGTTCGCTCTTCTATGGCTGACACACCATGTATGATCGCTCTTATATGGCTGACACACCGTGTATGATCGCTCTTCTATGACTGACACACAATGTATGATCTCTCTCCCATGGCTGACACACAATGTATGATCCCTCTACCATGGCTGACACACCATGTATGATCTCTCTCCCATGACTGACACACCATGTATGATCTCTCTCCCATGGCTGACACACCAGGTATGATCGCTCTTCTATGGCTGACACACTATGTATGATCTCTCTCCCATGGCTGACACACCTCGTATGATCTCTCTCCCATTGCTGACACACCATGTATGATCGCTCTTCTATGGCTTACACACCATGTATGATATATCTCCCATGGCTGACACACCATGTATGATCTCTCTCCCAAGGCTGATACACCATGTATGATCCCTCTCCCATGGCTGACACACCATGTATGATCCCTCTCCCATGGCTGAGACACCTTGTATGATTCCTCTCCCATGGCTGAGACACCTTGTATGATTCCTCTCCCATGGCTAACACACCATGTATGATTCCTCTCCTGTGGCTGACACACCCCGTATGATCCCTCTCCCATGGCTGAGACACCATGTATGATCCCTCTCCCATTGCTGAGACACCTTGTATGATTCCTCTCATATGGCTGACACACCATGTATGATCCCTCTCCCATGGCTGACACACCATGTATGATCCCTCTCCCATGGCTGACACACCACGTATGATCCCTCTCCCATGGCTGAGACACCATGTATGATCCCTCTCCCATGGCTGAGACACCTTGTATGATTCCTCTCCCATGGCTGAGACACCTTGTATGATTCCTCTCCTGTGGCTGACACACCATGTATGATTCCGCTCCTATGGCGACACCCATGTATGATCCCTCTCGCATGGCTGACACACCTTATATGATCCCTCTCATATGGCTGACACACCATGTATGATCCCTCTCCCATGGCTGACACACCATTTATGATCCCTCTCCCATGGCTGACACACCATGTATGATCCCTCTCCCATGGCTGACACACCTAGTATGATCCCTCTCGCATGGCTGACACACCATGTATGATCCCTCTCCCATGGCTGACACACCTAGTATGATCCCTCTCCCATGGCTGACATACCTTGTATGATGCCTTTCCAATGGCTGACACACCTAGTATGATCCCTCTAGCATGGCTGACACACCATGTATGATCCCTCTCCCATGGCTGACACACCATGTATGATCCCTCTCCCATGGCTGACACACCATGTATGATCCCTCTCCCATGGCTGACACACCATGTATGATCCCTTTCGCATGGCTGACACACCATGTATGATCCCTCTCGCATGGCTGACACACCATGTATGATGCCTTTCCAATGGCTGACACACCTTGTATCTTTACTTCTGAGTGTGACACATCCTACATATCTTCACCTCCCTTTTCAAATCTCTCTCTCTCTCTCTCTCTCTCACACACACACACACACACACACACACACACACACACACACACACACACACACACACATATACACACACCGGTGAAGAGGCGGGGCCAGGAGCTAAGACTCGACCCCTGCAACCACAAATAGGTGAGTACAAATAGGTGAGCGCGCGCACACACACTCGTGGAGGAGTCACGCTGTTTGAGCTCGTGTTTTGGTGGTAATTTCTGACTGTACCATAAGGAATAGAGTGTGGGATATAGGTGTGTGCATGCATAAGAGTGCATATAATCACTTAAACCCCGAAAAAAGGAAATATTAGTGTTCACAGAAAAGCAAACATAGTAAATAGTGACAGTTACTATGTGGGAGCCGTTGGAAGGAAGGTGAACGGTTGTGTCAGCCCTAAATAGTGTTGCCATAATAACACAGTGCGGTATTTGAAGAATAAGTGCGACTCAAGACCAGGGAGATAAGAGATATGTATAGATGTGTCAGTAAATACAGTGAGTGAAAAAAAAAATTAGAGGAGCTAGAGACTACAGTGCCTACAGGAAGTTAATGGAAAAATTACCGAGAAGCATCAAGCATTTTTCAACTACTGGGACCCAGGAGGGACGACAGCATTACTCCACTGCCAGCCACATGTGGAGAAATTTTCTCCAGGAGTGGGATATCAGCCCCCTTCAGCCCTTTCAGCCCCTTCAGCCCCTTTCAGCCCTTAGGGGCCAAGCCGTCTCAGAAGGGGCGAGCATCTTGTTTACTGCTAGAGTGAGTAATTGATCACAGATGCTATGCCACGTAGTCAAGTGACCTCTGCTCCTTGCAGCGGTGTTGCAAAGTGTATTTTTATAAGAGACAGTACATCTCTTACTTAGCAGGACAATTAAGGAAAATCCTGCTCCCACTTTATTACCATAGTAAAAATAGTGTACATTGTTGTCTATGCTTAAGACAGCAAGAAACAAACATTTTGCTTTGCTTCATCGAGGAGGTGACAAGGATGCAAGGTATTAGGTCAGCATTTTTTTTTTTTTGTGCTAGGGCAGTGACGGCTTGGGGCGGTGTGGCAACGCCAGACTATCTTTGACTCTAGGGAGAGTGACACTGATGCCAGGATACTGATCTGTGCGTTAGTGTGAACAAAGTGTCTCAAACACAAACACTTAAGAGAAGTGTGATCAGCTTCTCTTGTGATACATTGTGAACAATAAAGACAAATCTTGTGGAACATAGTGTACCAGTGTGCGTTTCCTAGACAATGGAAGACGTGGACATCCAAGGACACTTCAGCTTCTATCAAGTCACCGATACCTGTCGAAGGTGTTGAGAACACCATAGCTCACGTTACAAAGAGCAAGGTATGTTACGAATTTCTTGTAGATCGGGGGATTGCACAATTCTTGAGTCACAAGGAGTTTGTAATCAACCTATAATCGGCAGTAAGGTGTGCACTTTTGAGTACAAACAAGTAGGTATTTCGTCAGCCATCATCGAATGAAATATGCTGACATAACACCCCCAGGGGTAATTTATACTTACAAACTGTATCTCTTGACAGCCCAATGTTGTGATGGTTTCGACAGCTTCTAGACCTCGTCTGCAGGGGCGGCTGTGTAGACGATTTGCTGTCATTTATCAGCTAAGTGTTTCCTATATTTATATATATAAATTACACATAGCTGGTAAGGCCAATATCTTCAACAGAGTTTGGTCGTGCTCGAACCGGATAAAGACCACACTGTGGTCCAAATATGTTGTACTACAGTGTACAAATAACCTATGAGCCAAGGTCCTTCGAAAAAAGCTGTAAAACTAGTGTTTTACAATATAAATCAGTATAAATGAGTCCCTCCAGACTCAATCACAGAAAATGGGCAGCCAAAAGAAAATGGGCGCTCACCCAGCGTTCACCCAAAAGAAAACGGGCGCTCACCCAGCGGACACCCAAAGAAAACGGGAGCTGGGTGACTCACCCACACCCTGCACCCACTGCTCCAATCTCGAGAAATTGCTGATTAAGACACCACCAAGTGATGTTGTTTGTCTGAGTGTATATATATACACAGTGTTTATAATGTTTATAGACAGAAATTAAGAGACAAGATTGTGTTAAAGTTTGTTTCTTATAGATCTACCTGTTATATTAAAGGAACTTATATATAAAGTGTAAGCTTTCAAATATATATTAACAGTGGAATTTATATATGTGTAAGTAATATTCACGTGTGATTACAGTTATACAGTGACATTTATAGTGTATAGTGAATGAAGTGTATAACGTTATTTACGATTAATCATCGTGGTCAGGCTGACACAGCAAACTCTAAGCCATAAACACCAGCCACATGTACGGTGTACCCTTCATGGATATTGACCCTGAGGTTAAGCTTAGAGGGTCAGTAGTGTCTGCCTCGATTATTGCTGATTTAAGCATAACAAAAACTCAGCTGTTTATAGCAGTACAGTGTTTTTTAAACACTAAGTGTGGTGCTAGAATTTTCAGTATACCATTAAAATGGCTTGTTTGAAAACTCAGTTTCAGTCTTTACAGACTAAGATTACACAATTAGAAAATCTAATTTCAGTCTGTCTAGGATTAACTCAAGATACAAACATAGATTTTGATGATCTTGAGGTCAAGTTTGAATTATTTACACAACGTATGGAAATAATTAATTCAGACTATACACATTATGAAAATAAATTTCTTGAATCAGATCCATCTGAGGATGAAATTAAAAATGTTTTGGATACTTTTAGTGATCAACAATTAAGGTGGACAGGAGTACAAGCTATCTGCCGCAAAACTCTGTCACAGAGACCTACTACTAGTGGTCAAGCACCTGTTACACCTGTAACAACAAGTGTCCCATTACCAAGCTTACCTACATTGTCAATACCTATTTTCCAAGGTCATAATTATGAAGAATTCATTAGTGGTTTTCAATGCATAGTAAATTCACGAACTGACATAGATGAGATTGCTAAGTTCAATTACCTTAAATGTCTTGTGAAGGGAGAACCCTATGAACTGATTAAGTCATTTTCGGTGGTTAAAGGTAATTATCAAATAGCCTTACGTGTCTTAGCAGACAATTACTTTGATGCTGACAAGGCTAGAGTTAGACATGCAGTCTTAATATCAAGCTTGAAGCCACCCAAACATTGTTTTTCAGACTTACAGTCATTTAGAATCACATTAGACAATAGTCTCAGATCTCTAGGTGCTAAATATGACCTAAGACAATGTGATTGGTTTATCAGTGGTATTGTACAAGATAAGTTGTCACCACAAACTATTGAACGATTAAATATTATGTTCAATAAACGCTATTTCACTTGTGAAGAAATTAGCAATGGTTTACAAACAATAGTTTCATGCATGCAAGCAACTAGACAAGATGAAAAATCCACAAATCTGGTGGATAACAAACCTTCAACTCAGTATAAAAAGAGTATACCTACTCCCACAAAACCACATAATGGGAAATCCCATATAGGCATTTATCAAGTTGTGAATACAACAGACAGTAAACAGACTGTCATACATAAACGTACTCCAAAATGTGTACTTTGTGATGGAACACATTGGGCACAGTATTGTATTCAATACACATCAATGGAGGCACGTAAACAACGTGTTCATCAGCTGAAAAGATGCATCAAGTGTTTAGGTGAACACAAGGGAGGAAAATGCTCACTGAAGAAGTGTTTTAAATGCAAGGGTATGCATCATACAGCATTATGCCCAAATACTTTTGCTGAACAGCAGCAGACTTCCACAGAATCAGGAAGTCAACAAGCAACAGCATTAAATGTGAGAGATAAGTTTAAAGCAACTGCTCTCCCGATAGCTCGAGTTGAGTTATCTAATAAATTACACAAAACCAATGTGCTAACACTATTTGATCAAGGCTCACAAAGGTCCTTCATAAGAAGAACAGTGTTGCAGAAACTGAATAAACAACCCTATGCCAAAATACAGTTAGATATAGCTGGTTTTTTCCATAATTCTGGTAAACAGACATATGACCTAGCCAAAATCACTGTTGGTCTAGGAAACAGGAAAAAGACAGTAGAAGCTGTGGTAGTAGATGATTTGCCTAAATCTGTGCAGATCCAGGGATTAAAAGAAACAGTTGCAACACTGAAAGCAGCTAAGGTCAAGTTAGCCTGTCCTGACATACAGACGGACACAATTAGTCCAATTGATTTAATCATTGGAAGTGATTATTATCACTGTTTTGTGCAAAATATAGTAAGTAAACATGATGTTCACTTGCTGAAAACAGCAGGAGGCCACATGATATGTGGTCCCATTCCCTCTCAAAGTGGGAAAGAAGCTGATATTGATTCAGTGGAAAGTGTACTAGTTACGAGAATAACCACTGATCATGTACCACAGCAAAAATTATCATTACTGGAAGAAATGAATGAACCAGTTGATAAGTTGTGGAATTTAGATGCGATAGGTATTGATGTAAACAAACCAAGCCCACAAGAGTCTCAGACTTATAACCAATATTTGGACACTGTCAAATATAAAGATGGACAGTATTGGGTTAGGTTACCATGGAAATTAAATCCACCACATCTGCCTAGCAATTATCGCATCGCTTTCGGACAAATGAAAGCACAAATACATGAGCTCAGGAAGAATCCAGAGCTACTGACTGTCTATGATAATATCATACAAGAACAGTTGGACAATAAATTCAGTGAGGAAATAGTCGAAGATAAGGTGAAGACAAACGCTCATTATCTCCCGCACCATGGAGTCAGAAAAGATTCTGAAACCACTCCACTACGTGTTGTATATAATTGCAGCGCACGTGCAAATAAAGATGTAGCAAGTCTTAATGACTGTCTGATGACCGGACCCTCACTAACTGAGAAGCTTGGAGACGTGCTTATGAAATTTCGCACAAACCCATATGCCTACACGGCTGATATTTCCAAGGCTTTCTTAAGAGTAGGACTACAAGAAATAGATAGAGATTATACTCGATTCTTGTGGCCTGAAAATCCACATGATCCTCAAAGTCCTGTGAAAACTTATCGTTTCAAATCAGTATTATTTGGTGCAACATCCTCTCCATTCTTACTAGAAGCTACTCTAAATACACATTTGAAGAAATCTGAAAGTCCCTTCAAAGAAATCTTAAAGAAAAGTTTCTATGTGGACAATCTTCAAGGTACTGTGAATAAAGAGGAGGATTTGAAATCCTTATACAGAGAAGCTAACAAGGAGATGAAAGAAGCAAATATGCCTCTAAGGATGTGGAATACAAATTCAAAGCAATTAAGGGAACTTATCAAAGAAGATTTCCCTGAAACTGAAATTCCTGATTGCAACAATATGCTGGGACTTAATTGGAACACACAGGAAGATACTTTGAGTCTCAAAAAGATAAACAATAAATCATGCAGTACACTCACTAAACGTAGTTTACTGTCAGAGGTATCACAACGTTTTGATCCTCTAGGACTCGTCTCACCAATTACCATAAAGGGTAAAATGCTTATGCAAGATGCATGGAAACTCAAAATTGGAAGGGATGAGAACTTGCCTCTAGAAATGAGTCAAGCATGGGATGAAATATCCAAGGAGTTTAAGCAACTTCATCAAATTACATTTCCCAGACAAATAGGTCAAGAGGGAAACAAGTACACATTACATGTGTTCTGTGATGCGTCAACCAGAGGTTATGGCGCTGTAGCTTACATGAGTAATGCTGAAGGAAGTACACTAATTACTTCAAAGGCCAGGGTAGCACCCTTGAAGGTCAGAACAGTACCACAATTGGAACTGACAGCACTCTATATAGGTACAAAATTAGCTGTCTATCTCAACAAAGTACTTGATCATCTCAATATTGAAAAAACCGTGATCTGGAGTGATAATGAGGCAGTTCTCCAGTGGTTAAGAAATAATAAGAGTAAGTTGGTCTATGTACAGAACAGAGTAGCAGAAATAAAAGAGATGCAGAGAGATTATCTCTTTCTTCACGTCTCTACCCAAGAGAATCCAGCTGACATGTTGTCACGTGGTGTCCCACTCAAGAAATTTGTGGATAATAAATTATGGCTCCACGGACCGAACTGGCTCTCTGATGAAAATAACTGGCCTCAGCAAAAAGCTCACATTATGCCAGAAGAAACAGTCTGCTTGAACACAGCAGAAATAAGCTGTGTAAATACTGCAGACACAACAGAAATAGTCATTGATGGATCTAAATACTCATCTTTGGGTAAACTCTTAAGAGTTACAGCTCTTGTCTTTAAATTCATTAAAGGAATAAAACCTGATTATGAATATCTTGAACCCATTAAATACTGGGTGAAACTAATACAGAAAGATGTTTTCTCTACAGAATATAAATTTCTAGAAACACAAGATAAATCCCCAAAGAAACCTGTTATGATTAATTCTTTAGGACTTTATCTCGACTCAGAAAAGATTATAAGATGTCGAGGAAGAATTCATAATTCTTCACTACCTAAA
>NC_091359.1:22222639-22259958 GCF_038502225.1 Cherax quadricarinatus | reverse complement strand
TTGATAGTTCTCTGAACTATTCATCTACAAAATCCTTCCACCTTGTCATTCACATATACCAAAATTAGGACTGGTCCTAGGACCGATCCCTGTGGGACCCCGCTCATCACAGGCGCCCACTGTGATGCCTCATCACGTACCATGACTCGTTGTTGCCTCCCTATCAGGTATTCTCTGATCCATTGCAGTGCCCTTCCAGTTATACGTGGCTGATCCTCTAGCTTCCGAACTAATCTCTTGTGAGGAGCTGTGTTGAAGGCCTTGCAGTCCAAGAAAATGCAATCAACCCACCCCTCTCTTTAGTGTCTTACTTCTGTTGCCTTGTCATAAAACTCGGTAGGTTTGTGACACAGGATTTGCCTTCCATGAATCCGTGCTAGTTGTCAGTTAAAATCTTGTTCCGTTCCAGGTGCTGCACCACTCTCCTGATAATTTTCTCCATGACTTTACATACTATACACGTCAGTGACACTGGTCTATAGTTTAGTGTCTAGTTTCTGTCTCCTTTCTTAAAAATGGGGACTTCATTTGCCGTGTTCCATACCTCAGGTAGTTTCTCAGTTTAGAGGGATGTGTTTAAAATTGTGGTTAGTGGTACACACAGCATCTCTGCTCCCTCTCTATCGACCCATGGAGAGATGTCCAGTCCCACCTCCTTTGAGGTATCAAGGTCACTTAGCGGCTTCTTCACCTCCTCCTCGTTTGTGTTTTTTTCATCCAACACTTGTTCGTATATCCCTTGTTGGTGTCCCCCTCTGTTCTGTCTTCCTAGAGTTCTTTCTGTCTCCACTGTAAATACTTAAATCTCGTGTTGAGCTCCTCACATACTTCTTGTGAGTTCCCCACCTTTTCTCAGCCTGATTACCTGGTTCTTGACTGTTGTCTTCCTCCTGATGTGGCTATACAGCAGTTCTGGGTCAGACTTGACTTTCCATACTATGTTATTTTCTTACTGTCGCTGGGCCTCGTTTCTGGCTCTTCGACTAGTCTCTTTATTTTCCTGGGTCCTTTGTCTTCTGTACTTTTTCCATTCTCTAGCACACTTAGTTTTTGCCTCCCTACACCTATGGGTAAACCAACATGTATGCTGAGTACACACAATGATACATGTATGCTGAGTACACAGTGATACATGTATGCTGAGTGCATACATTGATACATTATACTGGGTACACACGGTGATACACGTATACTAAGTACAAACAGTGATACACGCATACTGAGTACACAGTGTTAGATACACGTATATTGAGTACACACAATGATACACAAATACAGAGTACTGACAGGGAAACATTGTTAGCCTTTCTTCTCACTGGGTAACTGTCTTGTATTATGGTAGCAGCACACCGCTGATGTGTGTAATTTTGTTAAACCAGAGAAACTGAGAGTGAGGGAGGCCCAGGTAATGTTGTCAGGACACGACACGTCGCCCTTAACCACCTGTCCGCTCAACTCTCCAGTTATGTTTGCGGAACTCTGAAAATAAAACATAAAAATAAAATCGCTTTTACGAGTTAAATTGCAGTATTCAATTATGGAGAAAAATAGTATGAAATATCGACACGATGGAATAGTAAACACACGTGCAATATAATGCGAGCCTTTATAGAGTACAATTCGCCCACACTGTGAGCTTCATCCACAAACAGATCTGTTTGCTAGGTTAGGTCTGTAAGGAAACAGGACAAGTGTTGATAAATTAGACACATGTGCAACTCTTGGGTATCTTTATTGAGGAAATGTTTCGCCACACAGTGGCTTCCTCAATAAAGATACCCAAGAGTTGCACATGTGTCTAATTTATCAACATGTCGGTTCTCTGAACCATTCATCTACAAAGGACAAGTGTTTCCCGAAGCGAGTCTTAGTGATATGATCCGCAGCTGGAGCTTTTGGCCATCTGACAGAGACCTTCCACTGGCTTACCCCTCCACCCTTTTAAAAGTTATGGTTATAATTAAAACCATCAGATCTGTTTGTGCCTGGATAAAGTTCACTGTATGGGCGAAACGTAGTCAATAGAGGATCGCATTATCTGGAGTAAACCCGGAGAGGGTTTCGGGGGTTAACGCCCCCAAAACCCTCTCCAGGTTTACTCCAGGTAAACATGCAGTGTGATCCTTCTCCCAGGGTGGGGAGGATATAACGTGAACCTTCTCCAAGGGTAGGGAGGGTATAACAACGTGAACCTTCACCGAGGGTGGGGAGGGTATAACAACCTGAACCTTCACCCAGGGTGGGGAGGGTATAACAACGTGAACCTTCACCCAGGGTTGGGAGGGTATAACAACGTGAACCTTCACCCAGGGTGGAGAGGGTATAACAACGTGAACCTTCACCCAGGGTGGAGAGGGTATAATAAGGTGAACCTTCACCCAGGGTGGGGAGGGTATAACAACGTGAACCTTCACCCAGGGTGGGGAGGGTATAACGTGAACCTTCTCCCAGGGTGGGGAGGGTATAACAACGTGAACCTTCACCCAGGGTAGGGACGGTATAACAACGTGAACCTTCTCGCAGGGTGGGAAGGGTATAACGTGAACCTTCACCTAGGGTAGGGAGGGTATAACAACGTGAACCTTCTCCCAGGGTGGGGAGGGCATAACGTAAACCTTCACCCAGGGTGGGGAGGGTATAACAACGAGAACCTTCACCCAGGGTGGGGAGGGTATAACAACGTGAACCTTCACCCAGGGTGGGGAGGGTATAACAACGAGAACCTTCACCCAGGGTGGGGAGGGTATAACAACGTGAACCTTCACCCAGGGTGGGGAGGGTATAACAACGTGAACCTTCACCCAGGGTGGGGAGGGTATAACAACGAGAACCTTCACCCAGGGTGGGGAGGGTATAACAACGTGAACCTTCACCCAGGGTGGGGAGGGTATAACAACGTGAACCTTCACCCAGGGTGGGGAGGGTATAACAACGTGAACCTTCACTCAGGGTGGGGAGGGTATAACCTGAACCTTCACCCAGGGTGGGGAGGGTATAACAACGTGGACCTTCACCCAGGGTGGGAAGAGTATAACAACGTGAACCTTCACCCAGGGTGGGGAGGGTATAACAACCTGAACCATCACCCAGGGTGGGGAGGGTATAACAACGTGAACCTTCACCCAGGGTGGGGAGGGTATAACAACCTGAACCTTCACCCAGGGTGGGGAGGGTATAACAACCTGAACCTTCACCCAGGGTGGGGAGGGTATAACAACCTGAACCTTCACCCAGGGTGGGGAGGGTATAACAACGTGAACCTTCACCCAGGGTAGGGAGGGTATAACAACGTGAACCTTCACCCAGAGTGGGGAGGGTATAACAACGTGAACCTTCACCCACAAATGGCAGGTCAAAGTCAGGAAACAATACTTAGATAATACTAAAAAACCTTCCACCAGGGCGCCTGACTATCCTCTGCTAAAACTCGACAAAGGTTTAACATGAGACTTGCGTGTGGATCCATATAGCTGTCTCTCTGGCAACAAAAATCTTAGTAAAAATTGTCGTTATAATTATGACTAAATTTAGTGGGAAGGATGAGTGTCTGCCAGAAACTGCGCAATTGAATTTTGGAGAACTGAACACTAGAGGAATATCAGGGTCATGCATAGATGTGGGTTTGTGTTGTACTCCTTTAATGATGCAAGAATCAGTCATGCGTAGTAGATGTGGATATGTGTTGCTTAAATGAAGTGAGAAATTAAGGTCACACGTAGTATATGTGGGTTTGTGTTATGTTGTTTTAAAGACGTAAGAAATCAAGGTAGTGGATCTGGATTTGTGTTGTACTCCTTAAATGATACCAGAATTATGTTATACTGATTAAATGATGTAAACAAAATTTAGTGAGAATAAGACGAGAATCGATTAGAGTTTTAGTCAGTTAGGTTAGGTTAGGTAAGGTTCGTCAGGAAACAGGACAAATGTTTCCTGACGCGGGTCTTAGTCAAATGATGACCCGCCTTTGGAGCTTTTGGTCATCCGACCGAGGCCTTCCGTTGGCTTACCGGTCCACCCCTTTAAAAATTATGGTCATTTATAACCATTGTTATATTTTTTTAGTCAATGTTTTGCAGCGTGATTTGCAGTAGTCTGGCGTATTGACTTCAATACAAAAGGACACATATTTGCATAGTAAACTTTTATTTAAAGACAACGTCCCACCCAGCTAAGGCCTTCATCAAGTCAATATGTGGGGGTGAAAGTTGTCTTGTCGTTTCAGTATTTTAATATTTGGTTAAGTTGTAGCACTGCTTGAGGGTAATAGAGGCTAAGACCTTGGATGAAAAAAACAAACCATGCCACGGATGGTACGGTTTCCTGACCCGCGTTAGCAAACACTTGTCCTGTATCCTGACGAATCTTGTCTAACCTCTAAACCAACCATACCCACCCACCCACGTGTCCAATCTTTACCCCAAACTTACCAATATATTTTTCCATTATGTTTTTAAAGCTATCCAAGGTGACTCACGAAATCGTAATGACACGATTGCAAACAAATCATACCACGGGTGGGGTTTGAACCCGCGGTCAGAGAGTCTCAAAACTTCAGACCGTCGCGTTACCCACTGCATTTGTGGACACAGTGGTGCCTATGCTAACCTTCCTATGGTGTAGAAATATACCTAGTTGGATGAATCTTACTGAAGCTAGCTGGCCCAGTGGGTAACACGACGGTCTGAAGTTTTGAGACTCTGACCGCGGGTTCAAACCCCACCCGTGGTATGATTTGTTTGCAATCGTGTCATTACGATTTCGTGAGTCACCTTGGATAGCTTTAAAAACATAATGGAAAAATATATTGGTAAGTTTGGGGTAAAGATTGGACACGTGGGTGGGTGGGTATGGTTGGTTTAGAGGTTAGATAAGATTCGTCAGGAAACAGGACAAGTGTTTGCTGACGCGGGTCTTAGTTATATGATGACCTGTTGCACTTAAACGGTATAAAATACCCACAAGATGAAGAATTGGTAAGACACACATGCAACAGTCAGGCATCTTCATTCCTGTTTCACCAACTTGCCGGTATTGTATGCCATTTTAATATTCAAGATGAAGAATTAAACATGTGTGCAACATCTGGATATGTAAAGTAAAAGGACACAAGTGCAACTAATGTGACATTTTATTTTGGCAACGTTTCGCTCTCCAGGAGCTTTATCAAGCCGTTACAAACAGTACATAGACACACAGGGTATGTTGAGAAATGGGCATTACCAGCTAAGCTTATTATTTATAAATTTAAATATAGGGAACACTTAGCTGATAAAAGACAGCAAATCGTCTACACAGCCGCCCCTGCAGACGAGGTCTTGAATTGTTGTCATGATCATCTCTCAACGGGCTGGAATAGATCATATTATGTAAACAATAATTTACCCCTAGGGGGTGTTATGTCAGCATATTTCATTCACTGATGGCTGACAAACTTACGTGTGTGGACTCAAAGGTCCGCATATCACCGGGGTTTATGATAAGTGACTAAGTCACGACTTTATACTCAACTGCGCAGTTAATAGTAGGTCATCACGAGTTAGAACACTTACCTGGGTATATGTATCTGACCCGTAATTACGCCCGGATATCCATCGAGTTGATTGAAGAATAGTGTTCTTTGAAGAATGTCGCACTACACTCTGTTGGATTGCAACACTCGTTGTTACACTGTTCATCAATAATTGTACACACAATATCACTAAGAAGTTGATCACACTTCTCTGTAAGTGTTTATTGTGTTTTGTGAGTCACTTTGTTCACACTAACGCACAGATCACTCTTTGTTGGTTATCCTGGCATCAGTGTCACTCTCAGTAGAGTCAAAAGTAATCTGAAGACGTCACAGCGCCCCACGCCGTTAATGCTCCCAGCACAAAGGAAAAGCTGACCTAGTACTTTTTGCTTCCTTGCCACTTCCTCAATGAAGCAAAGCAGAATGTTTGATTCTTGCTGTCTTAAGCATAGACAACAATGTCCACTATCTTTACCATGGTAATAAAGTGGGAGCAGGATTTTCCTTAATTGTCCTGCTAAGGTAAGAGATGGACTGTCTCTTATTAAACTACACTTTGCAACACTGGACCACATGGAGCTGTGGCCGCTTGACCATATGTTGAATACTGGTACTACATCTGGGATCAATTACTGTAGCAGTAAACAAGATGCTTGCCCCTTCTGAGAGGGCTGGGCCCCTCAGGGCTGAAAGGGGCTGAAGGGGGCTGATACCCCCTCCTGGAGAAAATTTTTCCACACTGGGGGGCGGCGGAGGTTTGCTGCAGGTGAACTATTCATCACTTAACATTAATTTAATTTTCTCACTCGCCACCACTGCTGCTTGTCTTTTCTGAACAGCTTTAGTCTGTGTGGTTTCTGGAGAATCACTAATTTTGTTTTCAACACTGTGTAATTCTAATGGCACTAGTTTATTTATTGTCCGCTTATTCACTACACCTTTGCTCAAAACATCAACTGTCCTGATGATTCCATTTGCATCAGGATATATGGTCACAATTTTTCCAGTTGGCCATTGGGACCTCGGACCATCATCGTCAATATTCACTATGTCACCAGGTCTTAAGGACTTATGATTTTCAGGAACACCAGCTCCATAGAAGTGTTCTCTCAATGAGGTGAGATAGTCTTCTCGCCAAATTTTCTCCCAACGTTCAATCACTTTATTAAGGTGTTTGAATTTACGTCTGAGTTGCTCAGGTTCGAAATAAGTAGGATCCTCTATGATTTCTTTATCATTCATGGGAGGAACAGGTTCGAGCCTTCTGCCATGGAGTAAATGAGATGGACTTAACACTTCTAAATTGTCCAGATCATCGGTAACATAAGTTAGAGGTCTGTTGTTGACTCTATTTTCTATTTCAGTCACAACTGTACGGAATTCTTCTAAGTCTATTCTCTGACGATGAAGAGCCTTCCTTAAACAACGTTTTACAATGCCGATCATTCCTTCATAAAATCCGCCGTGCCATGGAGATTTAGGAGGAATGTATCTCCAACGACAACTGCGTTGATTCAGCATCTGTTGTAATTCTGGTTGATCAAAGATCTTGCTTATATAAGCAGCACCAGCAACAAAGTTCGTTGCATTATCTGAAATCATCAGTCTGGGACATGCCCTTCTGGCTGCAAACCTTCTGAATAATTTGATAAAAGTTTCAGCAGACATGTCAGTGGCTACTTCTAGATGTACTGCTCTAGTTGTAGCACAAGTGAACAAACAGATGTACACCTTGATGGGAACTTTGTCAACTGTTTTGATTAAAATTATTGGTCGAGTGTAATCTACACCTGTCACCTCAAATGGAGTGATATGACAAACTCTTTCAGAGGGATATGGAGGTGGACCTGGATACTGACATACTCGCATATCGTAGTGACGACAAGTAATACAGTCCCTTATTTGTTTTTTCACACTTTGTCGACCTTTGGGTATCCAGTAGGATTGTCGTAAATGACAAAGTGTGTCAGCTACCCCACCATGTAACACGTTACTGTGGGCGTTCTGCACAATCAGTTTTGTTAGCCAATGATTCTTGGGGATCAATATTGGATGTATGGCTTCTTTAGGTAGTGAAGAATTATGAATTCTTCCTCGACATCTTATAATCTTTTCTGAGTCGAGATAAAGTCCTAAAGAATTAATCATGACAGGTTTCTTTGGGGATTTATCTTGTGTTTCTAGAAATTTATATTCTGTAGAGAAAACGTCTTTCTGTATTAGTTTCATCCAGTATTTAATGGGTTCAAGACATTCATAATTAGGTTTTATTCCTTTAATGAATTTAAAGACAAGAGCTGTAACTCTTAAGAGTTTACCCAAAGATGAGTATTTAGATCCATCAATGACTATTTCTGTTGTGTCTGCAGTATTTACACAACTTATTTCTTCTGTGTTCAAGCAGACTGTTTCTTCTGGCATAATGTGAGCTTTTTGCTGAGGCCAGTTATTTTCATTAGAGAGCCAGTTCGGTCCGTGGAGCCATAATTTATTATCCACAAATTTCTTGAGTGGGACACCACGTGACAATATGTCAGCTGGATTCTCTTGGATAGAGACGTGGAGAAAGAGATAATCTCTCTGCATCTCTTTTATTTCTGTTACTCTGTTCTGTACATAGACCAACTTACTCTTATTATTTCTTAACCACTGGAGAACTGCTTCATTATCACTCCAGATCACGGTTTTCTCAATAGTGAGATGATCAAGTACTTTGTTGAGATAGACAGCTAATTTTGTACCTACATAGAGTGCTGTCAGTTCCAATTGTGGTACTGTTCTGACCTTCAAGGGTGCTACCCTGGCCTTTGAAGTAATTAGTGTACTTCCTTCAGCATTACTCATGTAAGCTACAGCGCCATAACCTCTGGTTGACGCATCACAGAACACATGTAATGTGTACTTGTTTCCCTCTTGACCTATTTGTCTGGGAAATGTAATTTGATGAAGTTGTTTAAACTCCCTGGATATTTCATCCCATGCTTGACTCATTTCTAGAGGCAAGTTCTCATCCCATCCAATTTTGAGCTTCCATGCATCTTGCATAAGTATTTTACCTTTTATGGTAATTGGTGAGACGAGTCCTAGAGGATCAAAACATTGTGATACCTCTGACAGTAAACTACGTTTAGTGAGTGTACTGCATGATTTATTGTTTATCCTTTTGAGACTCGAAGTATCTTCCTGTGTGTTCCAATTAAGTCCCAGCATATTGTTGCAATCAGGAATTTCAGCTTCAGGGAAATCTTATTTGATAAGTTCCCTTAATTGCTTTGAATTTGTATTCCACATCCTTAGAGGCATATTTGCTTCTTTCATCTCCTTGTTAGCTTCTCTGTATAAGGATTTCAAATCCTCCTCTTTATTCACAGTACCTTGAAGATTGTCCACATAGAAACTTTTCTTTAAGATTTCTTTGAAGGGACTTTCAGATTTCTTCAAATGTGTATTTAGAGTAGCTTCTAGTAAGAATGGAGAGGATGTTGCACCA
Organism: Cherax quadricarinatus; assembly: GCF_038502225.1. Classification (NCBI taxonomy): domain Eukaryota; kingdom Metazoa; phylum Arthropoda; class Malacostraca; order Decapoda; family Parastacidae; genus Cherax; species Cherax quadricarinatus. The sequence goes on along the minus strand of NC_091359.1, from coordinate 22,250,953 downwards.
AATAATACTGATTTGAAACGATAAGTTTTCACAGGACTTTGAGGATCATGTGGATTTTCAGGCCACAAAAATCGAGTATAATCTATTTCTTGTAGTCCTACTCTTAAGAAAGCTTTGGAAACATCAGCCGTGTAGGCATATGGGTTTGTGCGAAATTTCATAAGCACGTCTCCAAGCTTCTCAGTTAGTGAGGGTCCGGTCATCAGACAGTCATTAAGACTTGCTATATCTTTACTTGCACGTGCGCTGCAATTATATACAACACGTAGTGGAGTGGTTTCAGAATCTTTTCTGACTCCATGGTGCGGGAGATAATGAGCTTCTGTCTTCAACTTATCTTCGACTATTTCCTCAATGAATTTATTGTCCAACTGTTCTTGTATGATATTATCATAGACAGTCAGTAGCTCTGGATTCTTCCTGAGCTCATATATTTGTGCTTTCATCTGTCCGAAAGCCATGCGATAATTGCTAGGCAGATGTGGTGGATTTAATTTCCATGGTAACCTAACCCAATACTGTCCATCTTTATATTTGACAGTGTCCAAATATTGGTTATAAGTCTGAGACTCTTGTGGATTTGGTTTATTTACATCAATACCTATCGCATCTAAATCCCACAACTTATCAACTGGTTCATTCATTTCTTCCAGTAATGATAATTTTTGCTGTGGTACATGATCAGCGGTTATTCTCGTAACTAGTACATTTTCCACTGAATCAATATCAGCTTCTTTCCCACTTTGAGAGGGAATGGGACCACATATCATGTGGCCTCCTGCTGTTTTCAGCAAGTGAACATCATGTTTACTTACTATATTTTGCACAAAACAGTGATAATAATCACTTCCAATGATTAAATCAATTGGACTAATTGTGTCCGTCTGTATGTCAGGACAGGCTAACTTGACCTTAGCTGCTTTCAGTGCTGCAACTGTTTCTTTTAATCCCTGGATCTGCACAGATTTAGGCAAATCATCTACTACCACAGCTTCTACTGTCTTTTTCCTGTTTCTTAGACCAACAGACCCCTCAAGGAAGGTTCCTTAATGTTGGTGAGGGGCTCTTGATTTAGGGAATTGGATCTGTGCTCCAGTTCCCCGAATTAAGCCTGAATGCCTTCCACATCCCCCCCAGGCGCTGTATAATCCTCCGGGTTTAGCGCTTCCCCCTTGATTATTATAATAATAATAGACCAACAGTGATTCTGGCTAGGTCATATGTCTGTTTACCAGATTTTTTTTTTTTTTTATATTTTTATTTAAAACAACACACTACATTAAATAGATAAAAGAACACAGCATCAGTTCTTACACAAAATTATAAATCTCATTGTCTAAATGCAGACAGACGATTAAAGTTGTGTTGTCACAAACGCGTCACAACACGTTGTGTTGTCACAAACACGTCACAACACGTTGTGTTGTCACAACTGTCCCTCATCCCCTATACATTATATCCCATGTAACTATGTTAAGTAAGATTACACAAGATAACATAACAATATTCATCATTATTATTATTATTATTATTATAACCAAAGAAGACCCAAACCTACAATCTGCATTATTTTTTCCACTTTGTTATTTATATATTATTAATCCTTCATACAGAATGATTCTGTAACACACTGTTAATTTTATATTTCCATACACTTGTCACGATTACCGTTAATTTTGATAGATCTGATCCTGGCAGAAATTTTTTTACTAATCTTCCCCCTTCACCCCGAAGCAAAAAAAACTAATATCACCAACAGATTGGGATATATACAAACTTTTACTAGATTTCATCAAATGTTACATTGCTATTTTGACAATGGAGTGTATCACCACCCCAAGAAGAATGTACATTATTATATTTTCCTAAAAAAAATAGAAATTTATATACATTAGAGTTGTTTAATAACCACTAACTTGTTTATCTGATATATTATGAACTCAGCCATAAATATAAATTAACCCTAGTCACCAGTTTACTGTACATTGTATCATGTTTTCCTCATAATAACTCCAAACACAGCGAGCCTTCTTATCGTTGAGAAAATTGTATTCATCACCACACACTACATTTACTCACATGCACCTCCATACCCAGAGCCATTCACACTTGAACACCCAGGTGATCTTGTACCATCCCTGCACCAACTAAACGTTGAACCATTACATTCACACTTGAACACCCAGGTGTTCTTGTGCCATCCCTGCACCAACTAAACGTTGAACCATTACATTCACACTTGAACACCCAGGTGTTCTTGTGCCATCCCTGCACAAACTAAACGTTGAACCTTTACATTCACACTTGAACACCCAGGTGTTCTTGTGCCATCCCTGCACCAACTAAACGTTGAACCATTACATTCACACTTGAACACCCAGGTGTTCTTGTGCCATCCCTGCACCAACTAAACGTTGAACCATTACATTCACACTTGAACACCCAGGTGTTCTTGTGCCATCCCTGCACCAACTAAACGTTGAACCATTACATTCACACTTGAACACCCAGGTGTTCTTGTGCCATCCCTGCACCAACTAAACGTTGAACCTTTACATTCACACTCGAACACCCAGGTGTTCTTGTGCCATCCCTGCACCAACTAAACGTTGAACCTTTACATTCACACTCGAACACCCAGGTGTTCTTGTGCCATCCCTGCACCAACTAAACGTTGAACCATTACATTCACACTTGAACACCCAGGTGTTCTTGTGCCATCCCTGCACCAACTAAACGTTGAACCATTACATTCACACTTGAACACCCAGGTGTTCTTGTGCCATCCCTGCACCAACTAAACGTTGAACCATTACATTCACACTTGAACACCCAGGTGTTCTTGTGCCATCCCTGCACCAACTAAACGTTGCACCATTACATTCACACTTGAACACCCAGGTGTTCTTGTGCCATCCCTGCACCAACTAAACGTTGAACCATTACATTCACACTTGAACACCCAGGTGTTCTTGTGCCATCCCTGCACCAACTAAACGTTGAACCATTACATTCACACTTGAACACCCAGGTGTTCTTGTGCCATCCCTGCACCAACTAAACGTTGAACCATTACATTCACACTTGAACACCCAGGTGTTCTTGTGCCATCCCTGCACCAACTAAACGTTGAACCATTACATTCACACTTGAACACCCAGGTGTTCTTGTGCCATCCCTGCACCAACTAAACGTTGAACCATTACATTCACACTTGAACACCCAGGTGTTCTTGTGCCATCCCTGCACCAACTAAACGTTGAACCATTACATTCACACTTGAACACCCAGGTGTTCTTGTGCCATCCCTGCACCAACTAAACGTTGAACCATTACATTCACACTTGAACACCCAGGTGTTCTTGTGCCATCCCTGCACCAACTAAACGTTGAACCATTACATTCACACTTGAACACCCAGGTGTTCTTGTGCCATCCCTGCACCAACTAAACGTTGCACCATTACATTCACACTTGAACACCCAGGTGTTCTTGTGCCATCCCTGCACCAACTAAACGTTGAACCATTACATTCACACTTGAACACCCAGGTGTTCTTGTGCCATCCCTGCACCAACTAAACGTTGAACCATTACATTCACACTTGAACACCCAGGTGTTCTTGTGCCATCCCTGCACCAACTAAACGTTGAACCATTACATTCACACTTGAACACCCAGGTGTTCTTGTGCCATCCCTGCACCAACTAAACGTTGAACCATTACATTCACACTTGAACACCCAGGTGTTCTTGTGCCATCCCTGCACCAACTAAACGTTGAACCTTTACATTCACACTCGAACACCCAGGTGTTCTTGTGCCATCCCTGCACCAACTAAACGTTGAACCATTACATTCACACTTGAACACCCAGGTGTTCTTGTGCCATCCCTGCACCAACTAAACGTTGAACCATTACATTCACACTTGAACACCCAGGTGTTCTTGTGCCATCCCTGCACCAACTAAACGTTGAACCATTACATTCACACTTGAACACCCAGGTGTTCTTGTGCCATCCCTGCACCAACTAAACGTTGAACCATTACATTCACACTTGAACACCCAGGTGATCTTGTACCATCCCTGCACCAACTAAACGTTGAACCATTACATTCACACTTGAACACCCAGGTGTTCTTGTGCCATCCCTGCACCAACTAAACGTTGAACCATTACATTCACACTTGAACACCCAGGTGTTCTTGTGCCATCCCTGCACCAACTAAACGTTGAACCTTTACATTCACACTCGAACACCCAGGTGTTCTTGTGCCATCCCTGCACCAACTAAACGTTGAACCATTACATTCACACTTGAACACCCAGGTGTTCTTGTGCCATCCCTGCACAAACTAAACGTTGAACCTTTACATTCACACTTGAACACCCAGGTGTTCTTGTGCCATCCCTGCACCAACTAAACGTTGAACCATTACATTCACACTTGAACACCCAGGTAACTAAACGTTGAACCTTTACATTCACACTCGAACACCCAGGTGTTCTTGTGCCATCCCTGCACCAACTAAACGTTGAACCATTACATTCACACTTGAACACCCAGGTGTTCTTGTGCCATCCCTGCACCAACTAAACGTTGAACCATTACATTCACACTTGAACACCCAGGTGTTCTTGTGCCATCCCTGCACCAACTAAACGTTGAACCATTACATTCACACTTGAACACCCAGGTGTTCTTGTGCCATCCCTGCACCAACTAAACGTTGAACCATTACATTCACACTTGAACACCCAGGTGTTCTTGTGCCATCCCTGCACCAACTAAACGTTGAACCATTACATTCACACTTGAACACCCAGGTGTTCTTGTGCCATCCCTGCACCAACTAAACGTTGAACCATTACATTCACACTTGAACACCCAGGTGTTCTTGTGCCATCCCTGCACCAACTAAACGTTGAACCATTACATTCACACTTGAACACCCAGGTGTTCTTGTGCCATCCCTGCACCAACTAAACGTTGAACCATTACATTCACACTTGAACACCCAGGTGTTCTTGTGCCATCCCTGCACCAACTAAACGTTGAACCATTACATTCACACTTGAACACCCAGGTGTTCTTGTGCCATCCCTGCACCAACTAAACGTTGAACCATTACATTCACACTTGAACACCCAGGTGTTCTTGTGCCATCCCTGCGCCAACTAAACGTTGAACCATTACACAAAAGTTAAAAAACAAGCTAAGAGAATACATATTTAAATATTATCTATAAAACTGTGTACACAGAAACAACACAACATTTGTTATTCATAATTGTTTGTGGCATATATACAAACTTTTACCATCATCCATCAGATGATACATTACTAATTTGACACAGGAGTGTCTCACCACTCCAAAAGTAGTTACATTATTATTTTTCCCTAAAACAAAACACACACACAAATTACTGTACATGAAAGTTTAAGAACCATGAAATCATTCATCTGATGTATTATGATCTCAGCCAGAAAGTTAAATTAACCCTGAACACCATTTTACGTGACATATCTTGATTTCCTCAAAATAACGCCACACACCTGGAGCTTTCCTATCTTATAGAACATTACTTTTAACACAAACACTACATTCACACACATTCACCTCCATACCCAAAGCAATTCACACGTGCACACAGTTTTACTTGTTCCATTCCTACAACAGCAACCGGAATCATACTAGTTACCACCCAACCATAATCTGTTACACTGGATACCATCCACCCATGTCATTCGCTAAAACCATTCCCATACACGCCACCACCACTGAAAACCCTTGAAAACCCGACTACCAAAGAAAACCAGTCCCGTACATGGTTATCACTGTACCAATTGCTGGAGACGACTGACTGTAATCTCTCTGTAGTTCTCTGGAAAACAAGCTCCCCACTGACTCCCATAGATAAGTTTGTTCCTACCAGCAGTCCTGTATATACGCGCTGCAATTGCCTTAATTCGAATCCTACCCCCAGCATCTCTCATTCCCCAGGAAATATACAGAAAATCCACTACCACATACATAATCGCCCTTTTTACCTCCCGTGATACCCCTTTTACCTCTAATGTTAAAGCTCGCAGGGTCTCTACATTACCCCCACCTAGCAGACAAAAAACCCTCGCCAACCACATCCGTACCTCTCTCAATTCTTCACAAAAATAAACCGCATGAAATGCCGTTTCCAGCTCACCACACTGACTGCAGGACGGTTCCCTCACCAAACCCATTAAACTCAAAACTGCTTTTGAAGCTAGGATCCCCATCATGAATCTGTATACCAACTCACGTACCCTAGGCATTAACCTGAGCCTCCTGAAGTCTTCCCATATCGTCCCCAATCATACAATGGATAGACCGATACGCCCTGCAGGATTTCCTTCCTCCCACTCAATGATACCAAACGCCCCACTTTAAAGTCGCTCAACATCTTTAACCAATAACAAAACCCTCAGCATATCCTCACATTCAATTAACTCTTTACCTCCCCACCATCTCCGCACATCCCCCATCACCTTTCTCACTCTTACCCCTCTTTCCCCTCCAGCCCTGACGAATGACTGTTTTACATATATTGCTTTCACCCTCGGCCCCAGTGCTAAAAGACCCACTCCCCCTCTGCGCACATTCGACATCACCACTACCTTGCTCAGCCATGCCCTCCCAAAACCCCAAACATAACGTATAGCTCGTCTCTGTATTTCTTGTACGTCCTGTGTTCTCAAAGGATACACTTCTGCTATACCCTAAACCTTACTGTAAACCAGCGAATTAACTATTACCGCCCTCTGCTGTAATGTGACATCTCCCGCCCGTAAACCCCTTAATCTACTCACTACCCTCTCTGAATTTACCTGCCTAGCCTCCTGCGCATTCGCCATGTATAAAACTCCACAAATCTTCAAATTATCCACCACTGCCCACCCAAACTCCAACCCCAAGCCCCCCCCCACCCAAGCACCCACCTCCAGTAAACACGATTTCGCCCTATTTACTCTCATGCCCGACACCTCCCCACATATACCCAACACCCTCCCCACCGTATGCAATCCCTCCACCCCTTCTATCAGGATAGTGGTATCATCCACATACCCCACGATGCCTGAGTGCCCTTCCCTCTCCCCATTTAATGCTCCCACCCTCTCAACGAGCCCATAGAACGGATGTTGCATGCACGCAAACAGAATTTGTGAAAGAGGGCACCCCTGCCATAATCCCCTCTCCATTTTAACTAGCCTTCCCAATCTGCCATTAACTTGGACCCGTACCATAGCCGTTGAGTATAGAGTATCAACCCACCTCGCCACTCCCAGTCCAAACCCCAGACGCAACAAACAAGCCCTCAAAAATTTTCTATTCACACAGTCATATGCATTCTCCCAATCAATACCCAAAAGTCCTCCCCCCTCGCAACCCTCCAAAAAGTCCCTTATGCGCCCATGCCCAACTCTCATACTTCGTCCCGGTATACCCATCTGACCCCTATGTACAACCCCACCAATTACCTTCATCCTATTACCTAATATCTTTGCAAAAATCTTGTAGTCAGAACACATTAGTGAGATAGCTCTATACGCACTTAAAACACTCCCCCCTTGCTTTTTACGAACCAACACAACCACTCCAATACTTTGTGTCTGACTTAGCTTGCCCTCCCGCAGCATACAATTCATGACCTCCACCAGACAAGTCTTAATATGCTCCCAATGAACTCTGTAAAAATCATTTGAAATCCCATTGATGCCCGGTGCTTTTCCAGTACTCATGTTAAACACTGCCTCCTCAACTTCCCCCACACTAATCGCTCCTCCCATCTCCATCCCCTCCACTTCTTTCTGCCCTAACCCCCCCCCAACACTTCCTCAAAAGCATCGCCCTCCCCCCCCCCTTTCTCTATTTCTCTCGAAACCAGAAATCAGTATAATTACTCATGCCTTCTGTAGCAGTAAGCACCTGTCCCTTATGATATCCACCCATATCCTCACTCACCTCTAATTGCAAAATAGTTGACTCCTTCTGCCTTACCCAAAAACGTCTTAAAACACTTCCCGAAGGTTTACCCCACCACAATACAGCCTCCAATCCTGCCCTCACACGCACGGCATCAAATCTGTCATTGTGTATCTCCGCCAGTCTACCTCTAAGTTGCTCCACGGTCCCATACTGCTTCCCCACTTCCTCCTCATAACACTCGTTCAGCTGACATTCCAAATAATTCTGTAACCCATACCTCCACCTGGCCTCTTCCCATCCCTTATTTTTAAAGAATCCAGCAATACCCGGCTTAGCTCGCTCTCCCACCATTCCAAGACACACGACCCCACATCCCTTGATCCCCAAAAAGAGTGCCACCAATCCCCAAAAGCCTCACTCACCCCCTCCCCCTTCACAAGTCTCGCATTTAATTTCCAATAACCAGTGTGTATCCTAACCATAACCTCCCAATCAAGATCCGCAATAACCGCCCTGTGGTCCGAAAACCCCACATCGAAGGTCCTAACTCCCAGAACTCGTATTGCCTCCGTAGCATAGAGCCTATCCAGTCGTGCAGCATAACCCCTTTGTACAAATGTATACTCAATCCTCCAACCACCCCTCCCCACTACATCTAAAACTCCCACATCCCCCAACACATTGCGTAAAAACCCCAACACACACCCCGCCCCCCTCGGTTCCACATCACCCTGTCGTATGACAATTCCAATCACCTCCTATCACAGTAACTAAAGGCAATCCCCTCAAATAAAAAAGCAAAACATCCCTCACGAAAGTTACCTTAACTGCTGCATTTCCATCCGCCGGCATGTATACTCCTATAAAACAAACCCTTGTCTCACCCCACTCTCCCTCTACCCACACCATGCTTCCACCCCCACCCTCCTCCCACTCCAACACATGCAAGGGATTGGTTTCCTTCACAGCCACAGCAACCCCCCCTTTTAACCTCACCGATCCACTCACATATAACTTATATCCCTTCAAGCGCAACTCACATCCAAACTTGTAATTATGCTCCTGTATGAAACATATATCCACATCAAATCTCCTTAAAAACCATTCCATCCACACTCTCTTAATCTCAGCTCTAAAGCTGTTAACATTAATGGTGACCACCTTGAATTATTACAATAAAGGCGGCTTTCCCCGCCGCTTTTGAAGGTTGCTCGAAAGACGTGGTTGTTGACTATAGCCACGTTTGTCACTTGGTCTATCCAGAATTCCGATCCCCCCCTTTTCCTTCGACCCTTGCAGCACCACAGAACCGGTGCCACCATTCCCCTGTAGCTCTAGCCCGGTCTTCCAAGGTTTCTTTCCAGATCTCTGCCCTGGCATTAAGACATCTTCCATATCAGACGTCCCAGCTGCTCGCTTACGTGTGCCACCTCCACACGTTGCCTCAGCATCCATGTCCTCCTGGTGCACCTCAACCACCACCATGTGCTGCTTACTCTCGTTGCACAAGGTGTTCTCGCACTCCTGTGCAGCTGCTACCCCCTCCAATACCCTCCCGTCCTTCTCCCCTTCCTGACTGTCTTCCACCTCCCCCAAGAAGTCTTTCAAGACCTCATCCAACAGACCATCCTGTTGTAAGTTACTTCTGTCAACAGTCTCATCTGTAGATGGTCGCTCAGATACAGTTCCCACAGGTAACGTGGCACACGCTCCCAACTCCGACTCCGCTCTGTCTACTTCTTCACTCCAACTTCCAGACGCCTGTCTTGCAGCTTCACCTGTCCCAGGTGCCAAGGAGAGCAGCTGTCGTTCCACAGTTGTTGGCACCTGTTCCCTCCGTCCCTGACTTTGATGACATTGGGCCGCCATATGGTCATAAGACCTGCACAGCCTACATGTCCGACGCTGTCCTGCATAATATACATAAACCTGTGTTCTGAACTCTTCCATCAGAACGTACGATGGTATAGGTTGTCTCAATGTCATCTTCAATGTGAAAGACCCCTCTGGCAGCCCCATATAAGGCCCATCCTTCCACACTCCCAACTCTCACCACGTACCAGCTCCACACAGACAGTATTCACCCTGCGTCCATGTCTGTCCGCCATTTTGATTGCTCAAAACAGGCAAACTGTGCAGAAAATCAACTGAATCGGGAGCGCCTGCGCAGCACGTCCACTCGGCCCAGAAGCGAAGAGGACAATGATTTACCAGAATTGTGGAAAAACCCAGCTATATCTAACTGTACTTTGGCATAGGGTTGTTTATTCAGTTTCTGCAACACTGTTCTTCTTATGAAGGACCTTTGTGAGCCTTGATCAAATAGTGTTAGCACATTGGTTTTGTGTAATTTATTAGATAACTCAACTCGAGCTATCGGGAGAGCAATTGCTTTAAACTTATCTCTCACATTTAATGCTGTTGCTTGTTGACTTCCTGATTCTGTGGAAGTTTTCTGCTGTTCAGCAAAAGTATTTGGACATAATGCGTATGATGCATACCCTGGCATTTAAAACACTTCTTCAGTGAGCATTTTCCTCCCTTGTGTTCACCTAAACACTTGATGCACCTTTTCAGCTGATGAACACGTTGTTTACGTGCCTCCATTGATGTGTATTGAATACAATACTGTGCCCAATGTGTTCCATCACAAAGTACACATTTTGGAGTACGTTTATGTGTGACAGTTTGTTTACTCTCTGTTGTATTCACAGCTTGATAAATGCCTATATGGGATTTCCCATTCTGTGGTTTAGTGAGAGTAGGTATACTCCTTTTATACTGAGTTGAAGGTTTGTTATCCACCAGATTTGTGGATTTTTCATCTTGTCTCGTTGCTTGCATGCATGAAACTATTGTTTGTAAACCAATACTAATTTCCTCATAAGTAAAATAGCATTTATTGAACATAATATTTAATCGTTCAATAGTTTGTGGTGACAACTTATCTTGTACAATACCACTGATAAACCAATCACATTGCCTTAGGTCATATTTAGCACCTAGAGATCTGAGACTATTGTCTAATGTGATTCTAAATGCCTGTAAGTCTGAAAAACAATGTTTGGGTGGCTTCAAGCTTGATATTAAGACTGCATGTCTAACTCTGGCCTTGTCAGCATCAAAGTAATTGTCTGCTAAGACACGTAAGGCTATTTGATAATTACCTTTAACCACCGGAAATGACTTAATCAGTTCATAGGGTTCTCCCTTCACAAGACATTTAAGATAATTGAGCTTAGTAATCTCATCTATGTCAGTTCGTGAATTTACTATGGATTGAAAACCACTAATGAATTCTTCATAATTATGACCTTGGAAAATAGATAATGACAAGGTAGGTAAGCTTGGTAATGGGGCACTTGTTGTTACAGGTGTAACAGGTGTTTGACCACTAGTTACAGTAGGTCTCTGTGACAGTTTTGCGGCAGATAGCCTGTACTCCTGTCCACCTTAATTGTTGATTACTAAAAGTATCCAAAACATTTTTAATTTCATCCTCAGATGGATCTGATTCAAGAAAATTATTTTCATAATGTGTATAGTCTGAATTAATTATTTTCAGACGTTGTGTAAGTAATTCAAATTTGACCTCAAGATCATCAAAATCTATGTTTGTATCTTGAGTTAATCCTATACAGACTGAAATTAGATTTTCTAATTATGTAATCTTAGTCTGTAAAGACTGAAACTGAGTTTTCAAACAAGCCATTTTAATGGTATACTGAAAATTCTAGCACCACACTTAGTGTGTTTAAAAAACACTGTACTGCTATAAACAGCTGAGTTTTTGTTATGCTTAAGTCAGCAATAATCAGTCAGACACTACTGACCCACTAAGCTTAACCTCAGGGTCAATGACCATGAAGGGTACAGAGTACATATGGCTGGTGTTTATGGCTGTGTTTATGCTGTGTCAGCCTGACCACGATGATTAATCGTAAATAACGTTATACACTTCATTCACTATACACCATAAATGTCATTGTATAACTGTAAATCACACGTGAATATTTCTTACACATATATAAATGTCACTGTTAATATATGAAAGCTTAAATTTATATATATATATATATATATATATATAGGTTCCTTTAATACAACATTTATATCTATAAGAAACAGACTTTAACAAAATCTTGTCTCTTAATTTCTGTCTATAAACATTATAAACACTATGTGTATATACACTCAGACAAACTGAACATCAGTTGGGTTGTTGTTGTCGTAGTCAGCGATTTTCGAGCTTGGAGCAGTGGATGCCGGGTGCCATCCCCCGTTTTCTTGTTGGGTGAGTCACTCAGCTCCCGTTTTCTATGGGTGAACGCTGAGTGAGCGCCCGTTTTCTTTTGGCTGCCCATTCTCTGTGATTGAGTCTGAAGGGGCTCATATATACTGATTTATATTGTAAAACACTAGTTTTACAGCTTTTTTCGAAGGACCTTGGCTCATAGGTTTTGTACACTGTAGTACAACATATTTGGACCACAGTGTGGCCTTTATCCGGTTCGAGCACGACCAAAATGTTGAGAAATGGGCATTACCAGTTAAGCTTATTATTTATAAATTTAAATATAGGGAACATTTAGCTGATAAAAGACAGCAAATCGTCTACACAGCCGCCCCTGCAGACGAGGTCTTGAATTGTTGTCATGATCATCTCTCAACGGGCTGGAATAGATCATATTATGTAAACAATAATTTACCCCTAGGGGGTGTTATGTCAGCATATTTCATTCACTGATGGCTGACAAACTTACGTGTGTGGACTCAAAGGTCCACATATCACCGGGGTTTATAAGTGGCTAACTCACGACTTTATACTCAACTGCGCAGTTAATAGTAGTACATCACGAGTTAGAACACTTATCTGGGTATATGTATCTGACCCGTAATTATGCCCGGATATCCGTTGAGTTGATTGAAGAATAGTGTTCTTTGAAGAATGTCGCACTACACTCTGTTGGATCGCAACACTCGTTGTTACACTGTTCATCAATAATTGTACACACAATATCACTAAGAAGTTGATCACACTTCTCTGTAAGTGTTTATTGTGTTTTGTGAGACACTTTGTTCACACTAACGCACAGATCGTTCTTTGTTGGTTATCCTGGCATCAGTGTCACTCTCAGTAGAGTCAAAAGTAATCTGAAGACGTCACAGCGCCCCACACTGTTAATGCCCCCAGCACAAAGGAAAAGCTGACCTAGTGCTTTTTGCTTCCTTGCCACTTCCTCAATGAAGCAAAGCAGAATGTTTGATTCTTGCTGTCTTAAGTATAGACAACAATGTCCACTATCTTTACCATGGTAATAAAGTGGGAGCAGGATTTTCCTTAATTGTCCTGCTAAGGTAAGAGATGGACTGTCTCTTATTAAACTACACTTTGCAACACTGGACCGCATGGAGCGGCGGTCGCTTGACCATACGTTGCATACTGGTACTGCATCTGGGATCAATTACTCACTGTAGCAGTAAACAAGACGCTTGCCCCTTCTGAGAGGGCTGGGCCCCTCAGGGCTGAAAGGGGTGAAAGGGGCTGAAGGGGGCTGATACCCCCCTCCTGGAGAAAATTTCTCCACAGGGTATATATAGGCTCAGGGTTTACCCTGTGGAGGCTGCAACAACATTTATGTAGGTGAAACAGCAAGAAACCTCTACACTCGCCTCAGTGAACACATTTACGCATGTAGGAACGATAACTTGAACAACGCCTGTGTACAACACCGAAATTCCACCAATCATCTCATGAAGTTCAGGGACGCCCAATTAGTGATCAAAGAAACTAATTTCCGCAGACGCAAGTGCCTTGAATCATCACTAATAGCTGTTTATAATACCATTAAACAAAACAAAGGCAGCTTCACCATCTCTGAAGTCTTAGCAAGAATCCTCCTGAAAACAGTAAACCCTGCCATCATATACTCTCTCCTGTTAATACTACACAAGCACATTACAGAGAATGAATGTTAAAACAGACCTTCTCTATCCAGCCTCCAATAGAAATATTTGTCTAACCAATTTTTATGTTTCCCAAGTAATAGCCTTTACATCGTTTACTCATGTGGAAGTTAATTGTTCTACATATTGTATTACTACTACTACAACTTATGTCACTACTACTACTACTACCAATAGTATTGCACCTTACTCTGAGCCTGTATATACCCTCTGTGTCCATGTACTGTTTGTAATGGTATAAACCTTGGTAATAAATACCGACAAGTTGGTTTAGAAAGACACGTAAGCAAACACTATAACATATTTATTAGAAAACGTTTCGGTCCTGGGACCTTGATCACTTCTAACATACAGAGGTAGGAAGACATTATATATAGGCGGAGAGTGAGGTGTGACGCACGTGACCTGAGGAATGTCATAAGAACATAAGAATTGAGGAACACTGTAGAAGGCCTACTGGCCCATGCGAGGCATGTCCTTATCAAAAACAACCTCTGCCTATGATGAGGACGGGTAGACGATGAAATCATGTGACTCCTGTGTTGTTGGGTTGGTGCTGCTTAAGTATCATGTATGCATACATGTATGCATGTTCAAAGGTGTTTATGTGAGTATTCAAATGATTTATGAGAGTGTTCGAAGTAATCTTGGGGTTGTTCTGTAGTGAGATGATAAAGGTTGTGGATGAGAGAATATTTCTTAAGAGATATTGAGAAAAGGTGGTCACAAATGATGTATGAGAGTGTTTTGAAGGTGTTCAAAGTAAAGTGAGGTGTGTGTGTGTGTGTGTGTGTGTTAAGTGGTCATAGAGTTTTGTGAATATCTTGGATACAGTGGTTTTAGTGGATTTGAGATGGGTGATGAGATGCATTTGTGGATGTGAAATGTGATTTTTGTGTGTGTTCAGAAGAAGTGTGTTGGGAGATGGGTGAGTGGATGTGAAGAAATGCGGGTGAGATGGAGAGGGGTATGGGGAGGGTTGTATTAGAAATTTAAAGAAATATGGGGAGATTTTACTGAAAATAAAGGTAATGTGTGAATATTTTAAAAAGAAATTATAGATTTGAAAAGTTATGATATATTGGAAAAGAATGGAGGGTGTTGAAACATGTCGCAATAGTTGGGTAGTGAGATTAGTTGTTGTGAGTATAATATCAATTTATGTGGATACAAGGAGATGGGTATGGAGAGGATTTTATTAGAATTTTAGTAATGTAAAGAGGAATGTGTATTACATTTAAGATTCAGTAAAAAGAAGGGGAAAAATTTGTATCGAATAAATTGTGAATAAATTGGTAAGTGATGAGGGTTGTGGGTAATGTAGTCGAACTAGAGATACCAAAAAAGATGATATAAGTGGGTTGTTTTTGTGGGTGATGTGGGTTGTGGGGTGTTGTGGGTTGTGGGTGTTGTTGTCGAACTAGTGATGCCGAAAAAGTGGTTATAAGTTGTGGGTTGTTGATGTGACTTTTTCTGATGAAATTAGTTAAAACGAGAAAAAATTGTGGGGGGTGGGTGATGTGGGTTGTGGGTGTTGTTGTCGAACTAGAGATGCTGAAAAGTGGTTATAAGTTGTGGGTTGTTGTTGTGACTTTTTCTGATGAAATTAGTTAAAACTAGAAAAAAAAATGTGGGTTGTGGGTGTTGTGGGATGTGGGTGTTGTGGGTTGTGGGTGTTGTTGTCGAACTAGAGATGCTGAAAAGTGGTTATAAGTTGTGGGTTGTTGTTGTGACTTTTTCAGATGAAATTAGTTAAAACGAGAAAAAATTGTGGGGTGTGGGTGATGTGGGTTGTGGGTGTTGTGGGTTGTGGGTGTTGTGGGTTGTAGGCGTTGTTGTCGAACTAGAGATACCGAAAAAGTGGTTATAAGTTGTGGGTTGTTGTGGGTGTTGTGGGATGTGGGTGTTGAGGGATGTGAATGTTGTGGGTTGTGGGTGTTGTGGGTTGTGGGTGTTGTTGGATGTGGGTGTTGTGGGTTGTGGGTGTTGTGGGATGTGGGTGTTGTGTATTGTGGGCGTTGTTGTCGAACTAGAGATACCGAAAAAGTGGTTATAAGTTGTGGGTTGTTGTGGGTGTTGTGGGTTGTGGGATGTGGGTGTTGTGGGATGTGGGTGTTGTGGGTTGTGGGCGTTGTTGTCGAACTAGAGATACCGAAAAAGAAGTGATTCTGTTATAAGTGTTCGTGTGTGTTTGGATTGTGTTCATGTTATTTGCACTCATGTTATGTCTTAGTTGGAGGTGAGTGTACTCATAGAAATTGGTAATCGTCTTGGTTATAGTGATTTGAGGGGATTTGTGTGAAAATGGGTGTTAGTCTGTTATGTTGATCTTAGTTTATGGTGATTTTGGTGGTGTTTTGACTGTATTCAGTGGTGTTTTAGTATTCAGTGGTGTATTTGGGAGTACTCAAAATGATATTTTGGAAGTGTTTCAGTGTTGTTTGGAAATGTTCAAAGGTATTTTTGTGGGTATTCAAATGATTTATGAGAGTGTTTTGAAGGTGTTCAAAGTAAAGTGAGGTGTATGTGCGTATTTACTTCGTAATATGTAAAATTGTGACTAGTGAATTTATCGAAAAGTGGTTATAAGTGTTGTGGTGACTTTTTCTGATGAAATAGTTAAAACGAGAAAAATTGTGGGTTATGAGTGAAAATTGTGAGGTGGTGGGAGTGTGAGGGTTTGGGAGGGTGGGGAGAAGGAGAGAGAGAAGGTTACTTCGTGGGGAGTGACCTGAGATGAAATAGTTAAAACGAGAAAAATGTCTAGACTTGAGGAGAGTGTATCTTTTGTAAAGAAATTGTGGATTGTTGTGGGTATTAACGAAAAAAATGTGAAATTATTTGGGTTATCCTGGGTTAAGAGTGAAAATGTTTTCCCTATGTTGTATATGAAATGCATTGGTTGTATAATAAATAGTGTTTTCCTGCATTTTAAGTTAATGTCTGCTCGACAAGATTCAGCCTGTGTGTGTGGGGTCATCACGTGACGTCACTGACATAGGGGGGGAAGTCGACAAGATTCAGCCTGTATGTGCGAGGTCATCACGTGACGTCACTGACCGCCGAGTAAACACAGGTGGGGTGACGTCACACTTGTTTAGACCTGTAGTAAGAGAAAGTACCATGCCCCATAGGAGTTCATTTGAAATGCTTACCCCCAGAGGGGGAATCCAAAAACTCGATCCGAGGAGATGGAGGAGAAATACTTGATCTAAGGAGATGGAGTCTTTGATTTCGAGAAAAACTTGATCCGAGGAGATGGAGTCTTTGTATTATCGAGAAAACCTTGATCCAAGGAGATGGAGTCTTTGTATTATCGAGAAAAAAAAATTGGGGTGAAAGTGGGAGTCCATTTTGAATGCTTACACCCAGAGGGGGGAATCCAAAAAACTTGATCCGAGGAAGTAGAGTCTTTGTATTATCGAGAACAAAAAAAATTGGGATGGGGGTGAAAGTGGGAGGGGGAATCCAAAAAACTTGATCCAAGGAGATCATAAGAAAATGAAATTAAAAAAAAAATTGGGATGGGGGTGAAAGTGGGAGGGGGAACCTTAAAAACTTGATCCGAGGAGATGGAGACCACAAGAAAATGAAATTAAAAAAAAAATCGAAAAAAATCGGAAAAAAAATTCGGGGGGCGGGTGCGATCCGGACGACGCTGCAGAAGGCGCAGCAGAAGGCGGGGGTGGGCATGATGGACGGGCGCGAGGGGTGCGGGCGGGCGCGAGGGGCGGGCGTGGGGCGCGGGGGCGCGGGGGGGGGTCGTGGGTGGGGGGCGTGGGTGGGGGGTTGAGGGTGAGGTGGTCTCGAAGGCGAGGTGGTCTCGAGGGTGAGGTCATTAGCATATAGGTGTGAAAGGGAGCCACTCAGGAAAAGGAGCCACTCAGCCGCAGCCCTTTTCAGGAGGAGCCGCTCAGGAAGAGACCGCTCTGTAGAAGGAGCCACTGAGCCGCCTTCAGCACTACTCATGTCTTTATATTGATCAAGCCATTGGTTGGCGAAACGTCTACAAATAAAGATACCCAGATGTTTCACAAGTATCTAATTCGTAATATGACCTGCCTAGTTTGAGCCAGTAGATCTACTGAAGTGTTCCTCCATTCTTAAGTACTGTCAACATGACTCACGAAATCGTAATGACACGATTGCAAACAAACCATATCACGGGCGGGATTGAACCCGCGGTCAGAGAGTCTCAAAACTCCAGACCGTCGCGTTAGCCACTGGTCCCTTATTGTGGCTAGCTGGTCCAGTGGCTAACGCAACGGTCTGGAGTTTTGAAACTCTCTGACCGCGGGTTCAATCCCGCCCGTGGTATGGTTTCTTAAGTACTGTGACGCCTTCCTAAACACACTGATTATTACACTCTTTCAAGTTACGATAAAAGGATGTGGAAGGTCACCTTACATGCTGTTAGGTCGGTGCCAGTAAGAAAAAGTTAAACCGAATTTGCTGAAGTTTCGGCTAAGATTAGCAAATATAAAGTACTAGGTAGCTTCGCTAACTAGATTTTGTACTCAAATGAGGGTAAGGAAAAAAAGCAAAGTTTTAATTAAAGATATGACAAACACTCATGGGCAGGAAATTACAACGCAGCTCACAGGCGAGTGAAGGTGTATTTCTTTTATAACTGCCGTAAAGAGGAATATAATAACTGTTAAGGGGTTACGCCCTGAGTCTTTGAAGTTACTTAACTCTGTAGTCCTGAGTTCCATGAAGACCTTTCTCGTGAAGACCTTCCTTGTGAAGACCTTCCTTGTGAAGACCTTCCTTGTGAAGACCTTCCTTGTGAAGACCTTCCTTGTGAAGACCTTCCTTGTGAAGACCTTCCTTGTGAAGACCTTCCTTGCGAAGACCTTCCTTGTGAAGACCTTCCTTGTGAAGACTTTCCTTGTGAAGACTTTCCTTGTGAAGACCTTCCTTGTAAATACCTTCATGGTGAAGACTTTCCTTGTGAAGACTTTCCTTGTGAAGACCTTCCTTGTGAAGACTTTCCTTGTGAAGACCTTCCTTGTAAACACCTTCATGGTGAAGACTTTCCTTGTGAAGACCTTCCTTGTGAAGACTTTCCTTGTGAAGACTTTCCTTGTGAAGACCTTCCTTGTGAAGACCTTCCTTGTGAAGACTTTCCTTGTGAAGACTTTCCTTGTGAAGACCTTCCTTGTGAAGACTTTCCTTGTGAAGACCTTCCTTATGAAGACCTTCCTTGTGAAGACCTTGTGAAGACCTTCCTGGTGAAGACCTTCCTTGTGAAGACCTTCCTTTTGAAGACCTCTTTCCTGAAGACCTTCCTCGTGAAGACCTTTGTGAAGACCTTCCTTGTGAAGACCTTCTTTGTGAAGACCTTCCTTGTGAAGACCTTCCTGGTGAAGACCTTCCTTGTGAAGACCTTCCTTGTGAAGACCTTCCTTTTGAAGACCTCTTTCCTGAAGACTTTCCTCGTGAAGACCTTCCTCGTGAAGACCTTCCTCGTGAATACCTTCTTTGTGAAGACCTTCTTTGTGAAGACCTTCTTTGTGAAGACCTTCCTTGTGAAGACCTTCCTCGTGAAGACCTTCTTTGTGAAGACCTTCTTTGTGAAGACCTTCTTTGTGAAGACCTTCTTTGTGAAGACCTTCCTTGTGAAGACCTTCCTTGTGAAGACCTCTTTCGTGAAGACCTTCCTCGTGAAGACCTTCCTCGTGAAGACCTTCCTCGTGAAGACCTTCCTCGTGAAGGCCTTCCTCGTGAAGGCCTTCCTCGTGAAAACCTCCATCGTGAAGACCTCCCTCGGTAAAGATCTCACTTATGAAGACCTTCCTCGAGAAGACCTTCCTTGTGAAAACCTCCATCGTGAAGACCTCCCTTGTGAAGACATCCTTCGTGAAGACCTCCCTTGTACACCTCGTGAAGACCCCCACGTGAAGATACCCTCATGAAAATCCTCTCGTGAAAACCATACGTGATACTCGTGAAGACCCACATAAAGACCCCCTCGTAAAAATCCTCGTGAAGACTAAAAAGACCCACTCTTGAAGACCTCATAAAGACCTCTTCACGAAGGTCCCCTCGTGAAGACTATTGCGACCTCAGAGAAAGTATGCCATAAATATTGTATATATATATTGCTTTTTAATCTAATATATTGTTGATGCTTTCATTAATAGCTAAAATAAAAATTTCATATTTTATATTATTTTACTTAGGGTATCAGCTTATGTATGTAGGTAGGATGTAACAACTACACCTCTCATTGTGCTCGTTCTTACACAGTTTTGATTGGCTGCCAACACTCTGCAAACTACCGACTACTTGTTTTCAGTTCGTATCAGGCTCAAGCTGGTGTTGGATCTGCAGAGCTTGCTTCTCTCTCTCTCTCTCTCTCTCTCTCTCTCTCTCTGGTAGTGGTGACACCTACATCTCTGCTCTGTCTGGAAGAATGATGTTCCCCTCAGCTCGTGTTATTTAGACTCTGTTTTTGGTAATGTCTCCTTTGGTGCAATTATGTGCAACTCGGTTCACAGAGCATTATTTAGATTTAACGATATGGGATGTTTTCAGAGGCTGTGTCATATGACACCATATCTCTGGTATCTACACACTGTCGTAGTCAGGAAATTGGAATCCTAAAATCATTTTCAGTAATAAGGAACTTTTAAGCCTTTGGTGAAGGATCTACTGAAGGTCCTCTGTTAGGGTCGTTCTGGATCTCCTTGATTCCTTGCCTGATGCTGTGCTGTTCACTGCTGCCTGACGCTGTGCTGTTCACTGCTGCCTGACGCTGTGCTGTTCACTGCTGCTTCAAGCATTATTGCTGTATGGCGAATGGGTCGTCATATTGTTCAAGCAAGCTGTCTGTTTTCCTCGACTAGCCAGAAGTTAGCTTATTTAGGGACTTATGAGTCAAATTCTAAGTTGAGTCACTCTGAGTACCTACTGAGCAATGACACAAACACACATGAGCACACAATACTACTCATATGTTTGTGAGTACATCTCATCACAGCAACGTATCAAATGGTACATATTAAGAGTAGTACACTATTTTATCACAGGTGCCTTTAACACCATATGATTATATGTCCAGAATTACCACAATATATAAGTTTATTAAGTTATACTCCAAAAGTAGGAACTTATCTCACTAATTATTAAAAGTACATTAACTGTAATTAATAGATATCTTTATTATTAAAGTTGTCAAGATTTATTTGGTTGGTTTGTATACATTCAGTTGCAGTCCAAGAAGAACTCTTGAGAGGCCATATAATTTACTGGATAACTGGACTAGAATACACTCTGACAAGCTGTTACATTACTAAAGACAGGCTAGATACTAGAGGGGGATTAATGAGTTGATGTGGTATTTCCTGGAGATATCTTCGCTTAATAGATGTTCCATTTTGTAATAAAGACCCCCTCGTGAAGACTCGTGAAAACTCGTGAACACCCCTTCTTGAAGACCCCCTCGTGAAGACTCGTGAACACCCCTTCTTGAAGACCCCCTCGTGAAGACTCCCTCTTGAAGACCCCCTCGTGAAGACTCCCTCTTGAAGACCCCCTCGTGAAGAACCTCTCCTGAAGACCCCTTCGACACCCCTTCGTGAAGACCCCCTCGTGAAGACCCCCTCTTGAAGACCCCCTCTTGAAAACAGTGATTTACACCTCCCGGTGTATTTACTGTGTCGGCGTCTCCTACTTGTTGGTTTAAACCTTATCGACTGTCTAAAGACATATAGTCTGTAAATCATGTTTAAACCACCAGCTGAGGAAGCTTTAATCCCTAATATAAGAATTACAGTAACCTCCCGGTTAATATACACTGAGAAACATACAGTATATGCCGCTTATCCTCACCAGTTCTGAGCCACAAAGCCTATTAAATTTTCACATAACTATTTGCTTATACAAACTTTAAGTTTGTGCTGTCTGTTTTTATTAAATTACTCAAGAATTTAAAGCTCCTGATAATTATTTAGCGTCACTTAGTTACAGGAAAAAAAAAATTTTAGGCATGTTTATTTATCAAGATTAACGTATGTTAATATTATAACATCATAAATTTTAATTTTGGTTTATTTTCATGCTTATTTCACTTTGTTAAAGTATTTAATACGTCATCGCAGGCCAGAAATTATAGTATTTTGAGTTAAAATTAATGTATATAAAACCTTTTTTTTTATTAAACATCAATGAAAGTACTGAAAATAAAATTAAGAATATACCTGTAAAAATTAGGTAGACTTGTTTAGGTAGATGAGAAAATTATCTTGAGTAGCAAGTTAAGAGACAACTCAGTAAGTGTCAGGGGCCCAAGACTGTTCAACTGCCTCCCAGCATACATAAGGGGGATTACCAATAGACCCCTGACTGTCTTCAAGAAGGCACTGGATAGGCACCTAAAGTCAGTACCTGACCAGCCGGGTTGTGGTTCGTACGTCGGTTTAGGTGCGGCCAGCAGTAACAGCCTGGTTGATCAGGCCCTGACCCACCATGAGGAATGGTCTCAGACCGGGCCGCGGGGGCGTTGACCCCCAAATCCCTCTCCAGGTAAACTCCAGGTATCCATCAATGGTTAACAACATGAAACACACATGTTAACTACATGAAGCAGTTATCAGTGATGTAGTTATTAGTATTAGTGAGAATTTGCCAATTTTCTAACCTAATAACAAACGTAGGAATCAAACCATACCCCCGGCCGGGATTGAACCCGCGGTCATAGAGTCTCAAAACTCCAGCCCGTCGCGTTAGCCACTAGACCAGCTAGCCACAATAAGATTCATCCAACTAGGTATATTTCTACACCATAGGAAAGTTAGCACAGGCACCTCTGTGACCACAAATGCAAGTTTTTACAGACGAATCTCCAGCTAGCGTGGCCGTGACGAACTCTAGCTCAAGTCCCTTCACTGCCGTCAACATGACTCAAGAAATCGTAATGACACGATTGCAAACAAACCATACCCCCGGGATTGAACCCGCGGGCTGGAGTTTTGAGACTCTATGACCGCGGGTTCAATCCCGGCCGGGGGTATGGTTTGTTTGCAATCGTGTCATTACGATTTCTTGAGTCAAACGTAGGAATGATTGGTTTGTGTGATACCTGAAGAATGCTGCTTCTGATTCACTTCAAACTTTCTATACTCTTGTATCTGTGGCTAAGATCTGGACTCAACTTGTAGATGCTACGTTGAAAAATTTATTCCAGAACTTAGAATATTTGTGTTAATGACTCTTCCAAACGGCTTGAAGCTTTCAGCGTCGACCTGTCTTGGTTAGATTCTTGTTTACATTGTTACTGGACTCTCTAGGTGCAAGTTTGTTCCATTGTTGGTGAAGAATTACACATGTGTAACATCTGGGTGTCTTTATTGTTGGTGAAGAATTACACATGTGTAACATCTGGGTGTCTTTATTGATGGTGAAGAATTACACATGTGTAACATCTGGGTGTCTTTATTGTTGGTGAAGAATTACACATGTGTAACATCTGGGTATCTTTATTGATGGTGAAGAATTACACGTGTGTAACATCTGGGTATCTTTATTGATGGTGAAGAATTACACGTGTGTAGCATCTGGGTATCTTTATTGATGGTGAAGAATTACACAAGTGTAACATCTGGGTATCTTTATTGATGGTGAAGAATTACACATGTGTAACATCTGGGTGTCTTTATTGTTGGTGAAGAATTACACATGTGTAACATCTGGGTATCTTTATTGATGGTGAAGAATTACACATGTGTAACATCTGGGTATCTTTATTGATGGTGAAGAATTACACATGTGTAACATCTGGGTGTCTTTATTGTTGGTGAAGAATTACACATGTGTAACATCTGGGTGTCTTTATTGATGGTGAAGAATTACACATGTGTAACATCTGGGTATCTTTATTGATGGTGAAGAATTACACGTGTGTAACATCTGGGTATCTTTATTGATGGTGAAGAATTACACGTGTGTAGCATCTGGGTATCTTTATTGATGGTGAAGAATTACACAAGTGTAACATCTGGGTATCTTTATTGATGGTGAAGAATTACACATGTGTAACATCTGGGTATCTTTATTGATGGTGAAGAATTACACATGTGTAACATCTGGGTGTCTTTATTGTTGGTGAAGAATTACACATGTGTAACATCTGGGTGTCTTTATTGATGGTGAAGAATTACACATGTGTAACATCTGGGTATCTTTATTGATGGTGAAGAATTACACGTGTGTAACATCTGGGTATCTTTATTGATGGTGAAGAATTACACGTGTGTAGCATCTGGGTATCTTTATTGATGGTGAAGAATTACACAAGTGTAACATCTGGGTATCTTTATTGATGGTGAAGAATTACACATGTGTAACATCTGGGTATCTTTATTGATGGTGAAGAATTACACATGTGTAACATCTGGGTGTCTTTATTGTTGGTGAAGAATTACACATGTGTAACATCTGGGTGTCTTTATTGTTGGTGAAGAATTACACATGTGTAACATCTGGGTGTCTTTATTGTTGGTGAAGAATTACACATGTGTAACATCTGGGTATCTTTATTGATGGTGAAGAATTACACATGTGTAACATCTGGGTATCTTTATTGTTGGTGAAGAATTACACATGTGTAACATCTGGGTGTCTTTATTGTTGGTGAAGAATTACACATGTGTAACATCTGGGTGTCTTTATTGTTGGTGAAGAATTACACATGTGTAACATCTGGGTGTCTTTATTGATTGTGAAGAATTACACATGTGTAACATCTGGGTGTCTTTATTGTTGGTGAAGAATTACACATGTGTAACATCTGGGTATCTTTATTGATGGTGAAGAATTACACGTGTGTAACATCTGGGTATCTTTATTGATGGTGAAGAATTACACGTGTGTAACATCTGGGTATCTTTATTGATGGTGAAGAATTACACAAGTGTAACATCTGGGTATCTTTATTGATGGTGAAGAATTACACATGTGTAACATCTGGGTATCTTTATTGATGGTGAAGAATTACACATGTGTAACATCTGGGTGTCTTTATTGATGGTGAAGAATTACACATGTGTAACATCTGGGTATCTTTATTGATGGTGAAGAATTACACGTGTGTAACATCTGGGTATCTTTATTGATGGTGAAGAATTACACATGTGTAACATCTGGGTGTCTTTATTGATGGTGAAGAATTACACATGTGTAACATCTGGGTATCTTTATTGATGGTGAAGAATTACACATGTGTAACATCTGGGTATCTTTATTGATGGTGAAGAATTACACATGTGTAACATCTGGGTATCTTTATTGATGGTGAAGAATTACACATGTGTAACATCTGGGTATCTTTATTGATGGTGAAGAATTACACGTGTGTAACATCTGGGTATCTTTATTGATGGTGAAGAATTACACATGTGTAACATCTGGGTATCTTTATTGATGGTGAAGAATTACACATGTGTAACATCTGGGTATCTTTATTGATGGTGAAGAATTACACATGTGTAACATCTGGGTGTCTTTATTGATGAAGAATTACACATGTGTAACATCTGGGTATCTTTATTGATGGTGAAGAATTACACATGTGTAACATCTGGGTATCTTTATTGATGGTGAAGAATTACACATGTGTAACATCTGGGTATCTTTATTGATGAAGAATTACACATGTGTAACATCTGGGTATCTTTATTGATGGTGAAGAATTACACATGTGTAACATCTGGGTGTCTTTATTGTTGGTGAAGAATTACATATGTGTAACATCTGGCTATCTTTATTGTAGGTGAAGAATTACACATGTGTAACATCTGGGTGTCTTTATTGTAGACGTTTTGCCATCCAGTGGCTTTATCAATATAAATTCCAGGACATAACTGGAAGACAGCAAGAAGGTGAAGTAAAGAACGTGAGCACAGACAGGGAGAGTGACACTTCATCCTCTGGCGAATTAAAAAAAAAACTAAATAATAATCTTCTAATGACTGAAGGGCATTAAAAACTAAATGTAACTACTGAAAGAAAAAAATAATTGAAAGTTTATTTTCATGGGTTCAAACCCCACCTGTTCTGTGGGTTATATTTATAATAGTTTGCTCCCTTCAACTAGTACTAAAAATTTCTTAAAGCATATTTTTCATAAAATGTCTTTTCTTGATAAGTAAGAAAGATACATGTGCAACAGTTGGGTATCTTTATTATTGAAACGTTTCGCCTATTTGGTAGGCTTCATCAGTCAAATACAGAGGAGAATGTATTGAAGGCAGCAGGAGTAGTGGCGAGGTAAAGATGTAATCAGTCCTTCAACCTTGGGGAAATAGTTTGAGGTGGTCAGTCCCTCAGCCTGGACAAGAGTTCAGCTCCATGGTCTGGAACAGTGTGAAGATGAAGCGTGAGAATGGAGTCTTTAATACTGTCGATGGTGAGGTGGAAGATCTCGAGGACGTTGCTGGGAACGGGATCCACTAGAAGCAAGAAGGCAAAACTTGTAGAGCAATGCAGGAAGCCTACTTGCTCATGTCAGCCAGGTCCCTCTGGGATCCAACTCTTCTCACCCATAACTGATAGTTAACTGATGAAGGTGTTGATGTTCTTGCAGCAAGATAACACTCTACTGATGTCTGATACCAGAAAAGACTTTCTCAAATTACTGTACGAAAACTGGCATCACATTTTGGTCTATAAAACTGATAACTGGCGCCTTTATAACTCAGTAACAATCCGAATTTCCTCTGAGAATTGGACACCAACGTTGAAAGTTTGAAGCCGATCAGAAGAGACTTTCTCGTATTATCACACGGGAAAGAGCTAAAAGAAAAAGAAAACTGCGAATACCACTCACTACAAGTATCCCATTTTGTCGGTAGATAACTACACTCAGTATATATTTGAGCTGCACCTGGAGAAGAGTTCATGAAAACACAACACTGGTCTAGAGAAGGAAAATCCTGTTTATGAACCTATTGGAATTCTAAGACATGGTAATATTATATACAGCAACAGTCATGGGTGGGTAAATGGTGTTTTGTTGCAGTGGAAGAAGGTTTTTGACACTTCACATACCTGATATTGTGAACCTGGATTTGATTAGATAACCTTAAGCTACGACTCATTAACATGCAGATGAAATTTCCCTGAGACACCAATAACAAGAATTCAATTTCATCTATTCTGTCCAACACTACGAGTGGAACATGTATAAGAGACCTTTAAGTTTGTGTATCTGAGCCACTGGGGTCTCCCAAATTTCACCAAATGATTGTATTTTTTTTTTTAAGAGAGAGAGAGAGAGAGAGAGAGAGAGAGAGAGAGAGAGAGTGAGTGAGAGTGTGTGTGTGTGTGGTGTGTGTCGAGTTACGGGTCGATCAGTAACACTAGAGTAAGACGGACAAGCTGTCACTAGATGGAAACCTGAGACCAGCGGGGGGGGGGGGGAGGGGGGCAAATCTCCCTCTCACTGATTTATTCCCCACAGAAAATTATCTGACAAACACCTTAGTTATAAGATCATTTTCGTCGCTGGCATTTTATTTGCAGTAATGAAGTGTGTTAGCCGAGACCTCTTGTACCCCGTGAGGGCAGAGTGTCGGGTGTATCCACCAGCTCATTTTAGTGTATTGTAAGAGTCGTTGGGTCTACATATTTATACGAGTCACTCAGGTCTTCCAAATCTTCAATTTTCTTTGGTTTTGTCCTGTAGTATTCTCATGTATTATTCAAGGAGAAAATTTATTTTGGAAGGTTAATAACCCAGAATAAACAAAGTTGCGTGTTGCTTATGTCCATCCTGGTCCTGGAGGTCCTCTTCCATAAGATGCAGCTCACACGATGAACAACACTCGGGTAATTATTCAATAAACAGCGAACAGGGACATCATCGCTAAGGAGACTTGACCTGGTGGCAAAAGCTCTCGCTTCACACTGTGAGTGTCCGATTCCCAGAGAGGGTAGAAACATTGGACGTGTTTCTTTACACCGGTTGCCTATGTTCACCCATCAGTAGAATAGGTACCTGGGTGTTAGTGGACTGGTGTGCGTCCCTTCCTGGGACACTGACCTAATTTCCCCGAAATGCTCAGCATAACAAGCAACTTTCTACACAGACATCCACTAGTGGCACACAGACAGACTTCCACTTGAGTGACACAGACATCCACTAGTGGCACACAGACAGACGTCCACTAGTGGCACACAGACAGACGTCCACTAGAGTGACACACAGACATCCACTAGTGGCACACAGACAGACGTCCACTAGTGGCACACAGACAGACTTCCACTTGAGTGACACACAGACATCCACTAGTGGCACACAGACAGACGTCCACTAGTGGCACACAGACAGATGTCCACTAGAGTGACACACAGACATCCACTAGTGACACACAGACAGAC